>NW_027185431.1:999950-1052450 GCF_022577435.1 Embiotoca jacksoni
TGGAGGAGGAGCCGAGCGGGGGAGGAGGAGGAGGAGGAGGAGGAGGTGGAGCCAAGCGGAGGAGGAGGAGGAGGTGGAGGAGGAGGTGGAGCCGAGCGGGGGAGGAGGAGGAGGTGGTGGAGCCGAGCGGAGGAGGTGGAGCCGAGCGGAGGAGGAGGAGGTGGAGCCAAGCGGAGGAGGAGGAGGAGGAGGAGGTGGAGGAGGAGGAGGAGGAGGAGGAGCCGAGCGGGGGAGGAGGAGGAGGAGGAGGAGGAGGTGGAGCCAAGCGGAGGAGGAGGAGGAGGTGGAGGAGGAGGTGGAGCCGAGCGGGGGAGGAGGAGGAGGTGGTGGAGCCGAGCGGAGGAGGTGGAGCCGAGCGGAGGAGGAGGAGGTGGAGCCAAGCGGAGGAGGAGGACCCGAGCGGAGGAGGTGAAGCCGAGCGGAGGAGGAGGAGCCGAGCGGAGGAGGAGGAGGAGGTGGTGGAGCCGAGCGGAGGAGGAGGAGGAGGTGGTGGAGCCGAGCGGAGGAGGAGGAGGAGGAGGAGGTGGTGGAGCCGAGCGGAGGAGGAGGAGCCGAGCGGAGGAGGTGGAGCCGAGCAGAGGAGGAGGAGAAGGAGGAGGAGGAGGAGGTGGAGCCGAGCAGAGGAGGAGGAGGAGGTGGTGGAGCCGAGCGGAGGAGGAGGAGCCGAGCGGAGGAGGAGGAGTTGAGCGGAGGAGGTGGAGCCGAGCGGAGGAGGAGGAGCCGAGCGGAGGAGGAGGAGGAGGAGTCGAGCGGAGGAGGAGGAGGAGGTGGAGCCGAGCAGAGGAGGAGGAGGAGGTGGTGGAGCCGAGCGGAGGAGGAGGAGCCGAGCGGAGGAGGAGGAGGAGGAGGAGGTGGTGGAGCCGAGCGGAGGAGGAGGAGCTGAGCGGAGGAGGTGGAGCTGAGCGGAGGAGGAGGAGTCAAGCGGAGGAGGAGGAGGAGGAGGAGGTGGTGGAGCCGAGCGGAGGAGGTGGAGCCGAGTGGAGGAGGAGGAGCCGAGTGGAGGAGGAGGAGGAGGAGGAGGTGGAGCCGAGCGGGGGAGGAGGAGGAGGTGGTGGAGCCGAACAGAGGAGGAGGAGCCGAGCGGAGGAGGAGGAGGAGGAGGAGGTGGTGGAGCCGAGCGGAGGAGGAGGAGCTGAGCGGAGGAGGTGGAGCCGAGCGGAGGAGGAGGAGTCAAGCGGAGGAGGAGGAGCCGAGCAGAGGAGGAGGAGGAGGAGGTGGAGCCAAGCGGAGGAGGAGGACCCGAGCGGAGGAGGTGAAGCCGGAGCGACTCGCTGCTGAAAGGAGGAGCAGCTTCCTCGTCTTCCTGCCAGCTGGTCGTCCGGCCAGATTATTTCTGGTCTCTGCTATCAATAGACCGTCACATGACGACATGCGTGGAGGTGAACCAGGAGGTGAACCAGGAGGTGAACCAGGAGGCTCAGCGGTCCAGCCCATGTGTTCGATGCAGAGGGGGGGGGGGGGGGGGGGTATATTTAGTACTGACCCAGTTCTGCTGGGTTCTGGCAGCGGTGAGTTCCTGCTGCAGGAAGCCGATCAGCTTCCACTGAGTCTCTGTTGTTTTTCTCCTGAATGAATCTGAATCCTCTGATTGATCGCCGTCGGACGGATGATGGACGGCTTTGAAACAGGATCCAGATCAAAGCAGGGACGTCAGGTCGTCCTCCTCACGTTCTTCCTCCTCGTCAAGACGTGTCTCAGATCTACTCTGAGTCGGTTTCAGTAATCTGCAGCTTTAAAGGAAGACGTTGACAGTCCTGTTAAACACGTCTTCACTTCCTGTCCGTCTGCAGCTCTTCAGGTAGAAACCAGCGACGTCCAGGAACCTCCGACAAAACCCGACCGATCCAACGTCCCAACCACGTTTAACTTCATCTCTGAGCTTTAGAGGAGCTGGTGGATGATCACAGAGCGAGGCTAACTGTTTCCCCCTGTTTACAGTGTTTGTGCTAAGCTAAGCTAACCAGCTGCTGGCTGTAGAATCTTTTTTTTATGTGATAAATAATCAAAAACAAACACAGAGACACAACGACCATCGATGAACGCTCATATTATCTTTAATTTGTGGAGAAAACCAAACTTTTCCGAGCAGTTTGTTCCTGATGGTCTGAAACGCTGCAGAGCTGCTGTCAGAACCTCAGCTGACCCACTAATCTGCTTCCTCCAGATGAAATGTGGGCCGGCGGCTCCAAGTGAGAACTTGTGACCCATTTAAACATCAGCAAACTCCGTTTTAGCGTCCCGCGTTGCGACAAACCGCCGGACACACTTACCGCCGGCCGGCCTTCTTCCACCCAACAGCCGACACCGCTCACGACCTCGATTAGCGTCCCGCCGAGTCTCACGTAATTCTGTTCTGGAGTCAGCGGGTCGAGAGCCGCCCCATTTACACCCAGAGCCGAAATCCCACCGAAGTCACTGGATGTTAATTTAGGTTCAGCAGAGCTGCCGGCCCGCTTCGACTTTTCAGAAATGAAACGTCTGATTTCAGGAAGTCCTGCAGCCGGACTCGGTTCTGTTTCTACTGCTCACATGACGGCCCGTTCCCGGGGAATATTCTTCACTCTGAACTCAATAAGCAGAATATTTCTTATATAAATCACAGACTGTTTATAAAAGTGTTCGTAGCTTCCAAGTCTGAAAAATGAGTCCGATCTAATGAATGAGGGATTATTTTCAGATGGACCTCCAGAAAACTAATAAGAAGGAGTGACTTTAGCTAACAACACCGAGATAACTGATGGACACATTTTATTCACTTTGGATTTGATGACAGAAGTTGAATGGGAGTCTATGGAGCCGGAGGCTTTTTGGAGCCGACCTCTAGTGGCACTCGCTGGTATTGCAGCTGAAGACACTTCTGGATCAGAACCATTTTACAGACCTGAAGCTACGAACTCTTTAATAAACAGTCTGTGATCTGAACCAACCGTCATGAAGCCTCTGGTTTGGATATTCATCGCCATCACGATGCGTCGTTTCGAAGCCTTTTCATCCCGTTTCAAACACACAGGTTACATCAGCTGAGTCCGTGAGGGTTCGGTTCTCCGGACTCAGGGTTTCAGATCTGGTCTCAGGGTTTCAGATCCGGTCCAGGTCTCTTCTCGGCGTCTTGGTTTAGTTTCTGGTGTTTCCTGTTGAACTCAGAGCTGTTTGTGAGGACGTCGTGACTGCAGCCTCGTCACATGTGTGAGTGGGAAAATATGAGTGACACCTCTCTGGGGTTCTGGCAGATCTCCACACACACTCTGTAACAGTGATATCCAGCAGCAGTCGGCACAGCTGCTACATTTCAGCTCTCTGCTGCACCACTTAATTAAACATTCGTCTCCTCTTATTTCAATTCAAATCCATTTTTCTGCTCATTCTGACTTCTTTCAGTGTTTTTTTTAATGTTTCAATTTATTTTTGGAAACCACAAGTTTCAAAGACGTCTTTGACATCTGAGTGCATTCTTCTGTTTAGACATAAAATGTCTTTCTGGACATTTTGTGTCTCCTTCTGGTTCTTATATGTCTCTTTGTAGACAGTTTGAGTCTATTTCTGGTCCTTTATTTCTCTTTTTGGACATTTTGAGTCTATTTCTGGTTCCTTTGTGTCTTTTTCTGGACGTTTTGTGTCTCTGACTTTGTAACAAGACATCTGAACAGTTAATTCAAACAAACCTCTTGACAGAGGCCCCTGATGCTTCCTGGTGCTTCGGGCCGTCTAATAACCCTCCATGTGCAGATTGAATATTCTCCCACAGCTGGTCCTTTACATGAAACTATGTAAATTCACGTTAGGACCCCCCGCCGGTCCCCGAGCCCCAGTTTGAACCCCTCTAAACCAGATCACATGATATGACATTCGAATCTAATCTCGCTCAAATCATAAAAAAGACAAGAACAAATGAGGCGAAGTCATCGGAGCTCCTGTTCTCGCTGTTGTTTTGTGGCAGGAGATTGACTGGATGAAAAAACAGGGTCAGACTATTAGAAGACTCCAAATCCCGCGGGACGTCCTCCATCTCCCGGCTTCCCTCCGTCCATTTTTAATGAGCAGCTCGCCTCAAATCCCGCCTGCTCCTGTTTCTTCCTACAGGCGATAAATGCAGCTCAGGATTTTTAAATTAATTTTTTTTAATTTCCAGGAATATTTTTTGGGTGTAAATATCACAATATTTCAAAACAAAAACTTTAAAATGTTTTATTTTTAACACAACATTCATAGAAAAAAGCGATATTTTTTTTAATATATTTGAATAAAAATGAGATAAAATGGAATATTTTGAGAAATTTAGCTTGCTACTGAAAAATTACTGTCTGATATTTTGGTGTTTTTAGTGTATTTTAAATTTCTGTGGCTCCATAAAAGTATTGTCAGGTTAGATTTTTTTCTTTTGGACCCCTCTAATGAGAAACAATATGCATTGATTTCTTTTAGGGGAGATAAAAATACTAGATTTGAACAGTGAATGTCCTGCTGAATGAAATAAGAGTTGCATCCTGCGTGTTTGACGGGGAGAAGCTTCCCGGGCCGCAGACAGACGCCATTTTCTACCTCACTTCACTTCCCATCACATCCATATTAATGCAGAAACACACCGTGCGTTGGTTTCCCTCGGGAACCTGCAGCACACAAACTGCTGCCCGGATGGAAATCTGCCTGAGCTTCATTAAACCTTAATGAATTTAAACAGCTATAGAACGACTCCAACACTTTGCTATAGAATAACTAGGAGGCCTTGAAGGTGTTTCTCATGCAGGGACGTCCAGCTGATGCAGCAAAAAAAAAAAAAGGCTCTAACAGGTCCACCAATATTAAACAAATACAGGTTATATTACAAGTAAATCCCTTTAAAATATAAGAAATCTATAAAAGACATAAATTGCTTTGTATTATCGTCTGTGGATCCCCGTAATATCCGGAAATATCCTCAAATTATCATTTAGGGATGTTATTAATGAAATATGATAAAGTCTGAATAAAATCTGTCTGCCTTTAGAAATATTTCCATTTGTAATCATCTTATTAACGTTTATTTTTTATACCCAAAGAGTATCTTTAATGTTAACATTATGATTTGAAGTTTAATGTTTCCTCCTGCAGAATAAAAACAGGTGGATTCTGGGAAATTTACAGTCATTTTAAAAATTGCCATAAAACACAAAATCTGTTTTTTCACCACAGATTTCCTTCAACAAAAACAAATAAGTTTTACGTCAGGACATGCAGTCAGCCTTCCTCCTCCTCCTCCTCCTCCCCCTCCCCCTCCTCCTCCTCCCCCTCCTCCTCTTTGTCTCGATCAATATAAACCGAGAGCTGAGACGTGTGGCAGCTCAGGGACTCTCCCTCATTAATAATGAATACACTCCGAACCGGCGCTGAGGAGGAAGACTCCATCATCTCCGATGCCACCAACCAGACTTCATGGAAAAAAATACAATTTTAATCCCCGATTAAAACCACAGCACACACTTATTTTCAAACATTTTATTTATTACTCTTTATCATTTTAGCAATCTTTTATACTTTTTTTTATATCTCAGTAGGCCTATAATCTGTAAAGTCTTGTGTTAAAACTGTCTGGAATAGACTATCTATAATAGAGCGATATTTTTAAACTTTTATTTTCTCAAAATCCTTTTTCATATACATATTCTCTTGTTAAATGATTTTTGGAATAAGTCCTCTTTTATTATTTTTTTTAAACTCTTTTTGTTTTGCAACATCCCCATAAACAAACAGAGAGACAAACAAACCAACAAACGAACCAACAAACAAACAAACGTAAGTACACATCTTTTTGTCAGAAGGCAGTGGAAACGTCGTCGGTGCCTCGGCAAAGAAATAAACAACCTCTTGGAATTTATTTGACGGTATTTATGACGTTTATGATGCTACTGCAGCTATTGTCGGGACTCTTGCTTTTTAATCTAACATACAGACCTAAAATATATCACCGCTAAAGTCGACTAGGATGAATCACTGCTATGAAGAGGGGGGATGCGCTCAATGGCAACAGTCACGTCACTCTTCAGCCACGGTTTGGTTTGTTTTTTCTTGTTTTTTTTCCCCCTAGCTACGCTGGCCAAAAAGTCACGACTTCGTATTGCTGTCGACATTTAAAAAAACAAGGATTCTTCCGCTAACCGTTTTGGCTCCTTCACCAGTAACAGGTGTTTCTGCTGATGTGGACGGACGGCAGAAACAACGACCGCCAACGCCGAACTAAAGTTGATTTCCACTCGTTGCTACTTTCACGGTCCAAAACATACTCCAGAGTTTCCGTCGTACGAATCCGACGGCGGTTTTTAATCGGAACTTTGAGCTCGTTTCTTGTGTGATTTCAGGAAATGGCCCCAAATATCTGAAGCAAGAAAAACTGTTCAACATTTTTCATTGTACTTAAGGTTCACTTGCTACGAGACCTTTAACTTCAATTCAGGTTTATTTCTCAACAACTTTTCTACTTGAAAGGGATTTTTTTCCGATGAAAAGTGAAACCCAACTGTGCTAACTGTCATCAAAGCTAACCCGAAGCTGTTGGCTAACCGGGCCTTCACACGTATTAGCTGCTAAACAAACGGTTCGCTAACTTGACACAATCCCAAATTAGCTGCTAACGCAAACATCGTCTGTTTTAGCCTCTAAGCTGTCAATTAACCATTTTATCTTTTTTTTTAACTGCACTAAACTGTTAGCAAAGCAGGTCGATCTATTTGAACTATTAAACTGTTTCTGTTTCACCAAAGTGACTTAAAAATCGGACTCAATTCCACAAATACGTTTTAGCTTCGAACTGACTTGTTAGCAAATCTGAGCTGCTGAATTTTGTCGTTAGCTAATCTAAATCAATGGTGATTCATTTTGGATCTATAATTTTCTGGTTCGTGATAGCTTTATTTTTAGGTTTATTTGTATTACCGTCAACAGCGTCCAGCTGTCACCAGAGTCGGAGCTCATTTCCTGAAATGTTGTGAGAGTTTCTGAACTGATATCATGCAGGTTAACTTCCGTCGAAAATGTTCTTTAAAGAAAAAGCAGGCTTTATACTCGACTACGTCCCGGCACCTCAGAGTTCGGCGGGTTAAAAACAAAAAAAGGACTGCGGTCACGCCAGAAACCCGCGGAGCGAGATCTCTTCACCGGGTGTTTTAATAAAGTGGTAGGAAGCTAGCCAGCTCAATAAACGACGGTAAAAAACTATAAATTTAGGAATACTGAGGGCTCACGATTGACTGCAAGCCATGCGGCATGGGTCAAAGGTCACTACTGCCATCGCAGGTGTTGCTCCCGGCCTGTAGACGTCGCCGGTGTGACCGCAGCCCGAACACAATAAACAGCCAATACGAGTACAAATATTAAATCACCATCGAGCATTCGGTCCATCAAATCTAACACGCTTCAATACCAAAAAGGAAAAAGTGTCCGTGATGAGAAGGAGGCGACGGGTCCGCGACGGGTCGGAGGCCTCGGCTGTCTTATTGATTTAGTTTCGTTAACCTCAGCCTGGCGTTACACGTGAATATGAACCCTCGGCTATATGGAACCCCTAAAATGCAGCCTGATAGCGGGTCAGCACCCTGCGGTCGTACGGTGTGCCCGGGCCTAGCCTACTACACATCAATAATTAATTTTAATACTGGGTAATTCCACGAGTGTAAAGCGGGCAAGAATCCATCAAATTTTCATCTTTGTCATCTTTTCAGCTGGACGGCGTGTTGAATATTTCATGTCGCCGACCCGCGGTCAGGTCGGCGTGTGATTGGATGAGCGCTGCGGGAGTGGCGGCCAGCAGAAGTCCCAGGAAGGCAAACCGGGCCGCCGCTCAGCCGTGTCGTAGTAAAAATCCATTTGGGGCGTATTTTCTCGTGATGAATTCAAACTCAGTCCTTGAAGTTGTTGTTTTTTTCCGTATCGAAGAGCAGCTAGCGCTCTTTTTCTATTTTTTTCATTTGGGTTTGTTTCCTCTTTTTTTTTTTTTTTTGGACTTCTTTTTTTTCCTGGTTTGTGTTAAAACGCCAGCCAAGTCAGTATGGTGGGCAGCGTGGTGAGGACCAGGGCGAGGCCTCTGGCGTCCGCAGATCTGGGGGCTCCGTTGCCGCCGCCGCAGAGTTCAAACAAATTCCCACGGAAATTCAGGTTGCGGGACTCCTTTTTCAGTTTGTCCCAGAGGTCCGTCACTCCCTCCTGGCAGTCCGCCAGCGCCGTCGTGGCACAAGAGTGGAAGTTATCCCAGTAACTGGCAGGAGAAAAGACAGCAAGCATTAGCAACACAAGCTTTGGACCGCAGTAGACCGGTTTTAAACTGAAGACATCAACCAGCGAGGAAGCAGAGCCAAGAGTGGAAGTCGTCCCAGAATCTGGCACCGCAGAAAACTCAGCGGGGAAAAAGCTTATGAAGACACAGCCGGTGAACTTCATCTACTTTATATATTCCAGGAAAACAACATTGAGGCAAAGTGTGCCGGAGCCCAGAAACGACCTCGTTTCCATCGGCGACGAGCAAAAGGACAGAAATTCTAAAGACTTCCTCACAGAGCTCGTGTGCTTTCATTTTTTTGGGACATTTTGAATTAGAGAAAATATATTTAGAAATTAACCAGAAAATAAATGCAAAAAATAAAAAGTGTCAAATTACCGATATTTCCTTTTAGTTTTAAGTATTCAAACTTCTTACAAACTAAATCTGCTGTTTGTCTGAAACATATAAACTTTATAGACTGAATTTAAAGAAACAGAAAATACTTACAAAATACCTGAAGCACCATTTTGATGTAATTTCACGTACTTTTTTAGTACTACTTTTTTTTTTTTTTACTTTTTAGTTTACTTAAAGTTTTCTGCTGCTTAATACTTTAAAAAAATTCAGTGTAACTTATTGTATTTTTTAAAATTTATATTTCCTGTTTTGTCTCTCCTTTAATCTCCACCTCTCATGTCCATCTTTCTTCCACCCTCCTCCCAGTTAACGTGAGGCTGACACCAGCCTGCCCACCGACGCGTGCTGCCACACACACACACACACACACACACACACACAGACACACACACACACACACACACACACACACACACACACACACACACACCGTATCTAATCCAATCTTCCAATCTGCTCTTATTGATGTTGACCTCCTGAACCGAGCCGTGTCGATGCTACATCTCTGAGCAATTAACGTGTGTGTGTGTGTGTGTGTGTGTGTGTGTGTGTGTGTGTGTGTGTGTGTGTGTGTGTGTGTGTGTGTGTGTGTGTGTGTGTGTGTGTGCGGGGAGGCGTATTAACGCGCCCTTCCTGCCACGCCTCAACACCGCTGTGATGGAGCTGTCACTGAATTAAAAAATCATGTGTGTGTGTGGAGGGGTTAGGGGGGGGGAGGGGGAGGGGGGGTCTCCATGCTGCAGCATGCCATCTGGTGCCCACCCGGTCTGGGTGGTGGTGGGGTGGATTAAAGGGAGGGGGGGTTCAGCTGGGTTGCACATATGCACCCCCGCCCCTCCTAACTACACCCCAGCGCCCCCCCCCCCTCCCCTTCCCCCTCCTCCCAACCCCCACCAGGGTTTGTGGGTAAATTACTCATCTTATTTTCTCAGAGATCAGTTTCAGTCGAGAAAATCTACGATAAAATCACATCATGCATAAACACACACACAAGCACACACACACACACACACACACACACACACACACACACACACACACACAGTTCATACTGCCCAGCAAAAACAAAACCTGACACACGACTTGTTCTAAAAACCTCATCCCACTGTGACCATGTTTCTCTGGACGTGTTGTGTCTCTTTCTGGTTCTTTGATGGTTTCATGTGATTCTATTTCTTTTCAATCACATGTTTTTATGTTTTTAATTCATGGTTAGGTTTTCAAACTACCTCCAGTTGGTACAAATGAACAAAAGATCTTAGAAAGAAACAAAAACTGGTTTAGAAGATGCTACGATTTTTACATGACATTACATTTAGCTGACGCTTTTATCCAAAGCGACCTACAACACACCGATGGTTCACCATCAGGAGCAATTTTAGGGTTCAGTGTCTTGCTCAAGGACACTTAGGCATGTGGACAGGAGGAGCTGGGGAGGTGCATGTTTTTTGGATGTTGGGAGGAAGCCGGAGCACTCGGAGAGAACCCACGCAAGCACAGGGAGAACATGCAAACTCTTTCCTGGTTTGCAGTCTGTAAACAGTTAAAAAAAATTAATTTCTGTAACTCTGACACTGTTTTCCCGTTTTGTAAACGACTGTCTCATTTTATAAAGTCGGACTCCTTCTCACAAACAAAGTGTTTAATCATGTTTGCCGCCGTAATTAATTCAATTGAATCTCTTGTTGTTGTTTTTTTTTACTGCAGCTGCTGAATCCTCCGACCTCGACCGTCCTTCTGATTTTAAGGATGAAACAAAGAGCAGTCGGAGGTAAAAGTCCAGTGTTGTGTCAACCCATCCGTCCACCCCGACCTCCTCCCTGTGCCCACTTTGTGGCTCAATAACGACGTGGCCCGACTTCCTCCTCGGCACCTGTCAAAATGACTGCAGCCATTAGGGGGTGCTGAGACGTAACAGTCATTATACATGTAAATTTGATGCGAACCGGCTTTAAATTGTAAATGTAGGTTGTGAGAACATAAGAAATTACGTGCATGTCAGTTTCATCGACCTTTTTCCGTATCGTTATCTTATGCAGCAGAAATCTGTTTGAGTTTTTTCTACTCGTCTTCCAAGAGAGATCATAAGGAGGCAGAAATGGATGTAATGTGCAGGATGTTGTGGAGCTGCTGATGGGACTGCTTTACATGCTGCAGGCATCAATACAGCATTCATTATGCATTGATGCTGTACAGTTGCAGCAGAGTTGGGATGGAGCATCTCTGGGGATCTCAGAAAGATAAGTGACCCTTAAATGACTTTACAGTCACCTACACATGATGGTTTTCCTCCTGTGAGTCTTTTGTCTTTGACAGTTTAGTAATTTGTTAGTTTTGCACCATTTGATGTTAGACAGTATTTTAAAGGACCATGCTTCTGTTTGTGCTTCAACGTACCTGCAGATCATGTGCAGGTTCTCCCTGTCGTCCAGGTCCTGGGGATAGTTGGCCATGTCGTCCCCCAACTGAATCAGACAGTCCGAGAAGCCTTTGAACACGGAGTTACATTGACCGGCGCTGACCAGCACCGTCTGCAACACCGAGACTGCAGAGAGGAAGAGGAGCGAGGAAGGGCGAGGGAGAGGAAGGTAAGGAAACGGGGAGGAAGGAGGGAGGAGAAAAAAAAGAGAGAAATTTAGATAAACTTCTGTTTGACCTAAAAGGACAAAAGCAGCTCTCTGATTGGCTACATCAACCTTCAGTCATTACATCTGTTTCCTTATTGGATGAACAACATCAGGACCTCCTTCTCGTCTTACGTGTTCATCTAATCGCTGCTAAATTACACAATATTTCAGTATATTTGGGGTTATTAAAGAGATGTGGAACATGTAGGACAGAAAACATGATTTATTTTTCTATACAAATAAAGTTACATTTCAAAATGTGAATTTCTGATACCAACAGAAAGAAATACAGTTTTTTACCCACAAAAAAATTGTTGTCTTTTCATCATAACTTCAGTCTGAGATCAAATTTCATGGACGCTCAGTCAACTTTTTGGTATTTATCTGAATGAAGGTGAAGATTGGATGTTCGGCCCGTGATTGATTGATTTCCCCAAAAACAGGTCTTCTTGAATCTTCTTTTCTAATGAATGAGGGATTATTTTCAGATGGACCTCCAGAAAACTAATAAGAAGGAGTGACTTTAGCTAACAACACCGAGATAACTGATGGACACATTTTATTCACTTTGGATTTGATGAGAGAAGTTGAATGGGAGTCTATGGAGCCGGAGGCTTTTTGGAGCCGACCTCTAGTGGCACTCGCTGGTATTGCAGCTGAAGACACTTCTGGATCGGAACCATTTTACAGACCTGAAGCTACGAACTCTTTTATATCCAGTCTGTGGTCTGAACCATGTTTATTCTTGTTGATAACGTCGTACCGAGTGGACAGATTGTGATCACGGGCCGAACATCCAAACCTTCATGTCAGTCGCTTTATCTCAGGACCGTTATGAAACTGTGTTTGTTATGTGTGTATGAAGCGTGCTGTTGTTGAATCATGTCATGTAGAAGCTGAAGAACACGTCACATGTTAAGTGCACGCTGATATAATCACACGTCTGTATACATGAGAGCGTGTGTGTCCAATCAGCCGGGTCACCTCCCCAATGCACCTTTAACAGAGACCATAAAACACTCCACGGGTTGCCAGGTCTGACACGCCTCCACCCCCCTTTCCAGCCACACACACACACACACACACACACACACACACACACACACACACACACACACACACACACACACGCAGAACCTCTGTTAACTCTGTGTGTGTGTGTGTGTGTGTGTGTGTGTGTGTGTGGTTGGTTGGTTAAGCAGGGGATCGGGCTGATTGATTAGTTTGGATAGTAACACGGCTGCTGTCCGGTTCCACTCGATCAGTCTGTGGACTAACACAGCATGACGTGTAGGACGGGACACGGCTGTTAGAGGAGGACGGGGGGGTGAAAGCTGCCCCCCCCCAACACCACATATATAATCTACATGACTATATATGTGTAGTCTCATTTCTCCTGACGTAGCACTTTTTCTGTCATTATAATGTATATTTGTGGTGCTTAAAGCAGCTATAATCTATATATTTATAATAATGTATGAAAAGAGGACGTGAAAGGTGTTTAACTGTGTAGCATCGTTTTCAGAAAACAGGCAGGCAGCGGATTTTCAGAATAAAAGCCTCAGTGTGCTGCTAAATCGCAGGATATTTGACTCAGGAGGAGGTGGAGACCAAAAACAGAGATGTAAATCATCACGTTATGATTGGAGTCAGATGTAGCCGATGTTTTCTGGGTGACACGAGAAACTAAAAGTAAAATGTAAAGTTTATTATCAGTTTCTCTTTCTCACCAACAATTAATCGATCGATTTTTAACTTTATCTCTTAACATTATCTCTATTTATCTCACTTTGTTTTTATTTGTTATTCATTTCTTTCATATATTGATTATTTTTTTTATATATTGTTTGCTCAGTAATGAATCTATTTCTATTCTTAATGGATAATATCTCGATAATGATGTCTTTAAATTAACTTTGTTATCGACCCCACCGCTCGTCTGTTTGAACGCCGTTCGATCGTCTCCCATGATGCTCCTCTGCAGATGTTTCCAGAGGTTCCTCTGGTGGTCTGAGACACCGATTTTATAACTTTCATTTTATTCTGCCGAAATCTTGTGTGATCCAAAAAAACTGTCAAACCGAATTTTTGTTTTTCAACCCAAAAAAAAAATCGTTTTTAGGTGCATTTGATTTGTTCAAACTTGAAGCCCAAAACCTCCAAGAAAAAGCAACATCTAAACATGAATCTCCAGAACAGCCACCAAATCTGCAAAATGTTTTCACATAAAAACCTCTTTATTACATGACAAGCATTCAGCCTTCGTTTAAAAAAGAAAAATATAAATTATTTATAATAATAATAATAATAAAAACAGTTTCCAATGATTTGTATGAAAGATGAAAGACAGATATCTGGAATATTTTCTGTTTTTGAGGTTTGAATCCAACAAAGAGGAAAAAGTGTGATATAATGAGATATAAATCATATTTTTTTTAAACATCAGTGATTTAATGAAGCGTTTGAACGACACTCAACAAATACAAAATAAAAGGCAGCAGCCATCTAAACAGAAGAATATGAAATATGAACATGTAGTCGGGTTAGAAATGAATGTTTATATATTCAGGCTGTAAATGAACAGTGTGGGTGTTAATGAATGCAACATAAATAAATAGAAATGAACCTTAAAGCTGCTTAAAATGCAAACTGTGAGATAAAGGATCCTTTGCTTGAATTTTAATTTCCTCAGTTTTATATTTAATTCTCTCTACATTTGATTTTTATTACATTCCTGCAGTTCTGGGTTTTTTTTGGACATTAAATTGAACTGCAGTGTGTTTATAAATCATCTCTTTAATGTCCCCATATTCCTCACAGCACTTTTCTTATTCAAACCACATTTTATATTTATTCTTATTATGATTTCTTAGAATATGTTTTATCTTAAAGCAGATTTTTTTTTTTGTCAGGTTATAAATTCTGCATCCTGTTGCGTTTTTTTGTTCTTGTTGCTGCAAAGATTTCTTCTGATGTTTAATCTGAACGGATGAATGAATGAAAGCCCCCCCCTCCCCCCACCGCCTCCTCTCTCTATTGTTTCTGGTGGTGTCTCTCCACCACTGTATGTTGGAAGCATTACATCATCTCTAAGCTGCATGATGTTGCTGCAACATGCACCGAACTCTCTGCAGCACTGAAGGTATTATTATTAATATTATTATAAATATTATTATTGGCAATAAAAAGCAGAAAATCAGCTCCAAACTAAATGTATACACGAAGTGGCCCCTCCACACTTTCACTCTTCTTCAATATCACCTTTTAATCTGCTTCCAACGACCAATAAATAATATTTAAATTCAGTTTTCTTCAGGCTGTTTTAAATTTTCACAACATGCATCAATTATTAATACAAATGTATTCACAATTTTTGTGCATTATTCTGATTAATGTTTAGGAGTTTTTTGTTTCACTTTGAGCCTAAAAAAAATAACATTTGTTGTATCTTTATTATTTTTGTGGATTTGATTTACATTTTTCTTCCATCTTGTTCTCAGCTGCAGTTGAGTCCGTTTTCATTCGTTTTTGTCACCTTTAATTTCCATTTCTCCCCCAAATCATGTTTCATTTTTATTTTCGTTCCCCAACTCTCTTAAAAAATACTCCCCTCCCCCCTCTTCCACCACATCTATAATTCTTTTATTTTATTTTATTTTATTTTATTTGTAAATATATATTTCCTGGTTTATTTCTGTTCAGTGAAATCAGGACAAAAAGAGATGCACGCGCATACATTTTTTTTTTTCTTTTTTCAGTTCACTCCTCCCATCAAGCACGATCGCACTCATTCACCCCACCTCCACACACACACACACACACACACACACACACACACACACACACCTCCACACACACACACACACACACACACACACACACACACACACACACACACACACACACACACACACCTCCACACACACACACACACACACACACACACACACACACCTCCACACACACACACACACACACACACACACACACACACACACACACCTCCACACACACACACACACACACACACACACCTCCACACACACACACACACACACACGCACACACACACGCACACGCGTGCACACAGTTGCCTGCAGTGTATCGATGCCAGAAGCAGCGTGTTGGACACACCCACCTCAACACACACACACACACACACACACACACACACACACACCTCAACACGAGCTCGTTTTCCGGCGTAAAAATAGAAAATTACAACCAAAAAAATAAAATGCAACAAATGAACTCACTTCCGTCTAAAATCCTTCTGTAAGAATCATCTGCACCCACGTGACCTCAACCAAACAGTACAAACGGATTAATTTCACCAGTCTGAAGACGTGTTTTTGAGATCCACTGTTCAGTAGAAATAACTCGGGGCTTCATGTTTTTTCTGTCAGGTGTGAATGTGCTGCAGCAGCGCGCCAAACCTGCAGCCAATCACACTGCAGCAAATCAAACGAGACAAATTAAAGAGCAAAAGACCAACAAACCGCAGCGAAGATTAAACGAGGAACAGAGGAGAGATTTCACATCCAGGCCGATTAATCGATTTAATTAAACTTCACTGTGACAGTCAGTCTGATGAATCAATCTGCAGCTGGTGGCGGTGAAATGTAAAAATAGCACAAAACACATATTTATCTTTTATTTTCATCGAATTCTTCTTCTGATGTTTTACATTTTTGACGTGATTTGATTTCACCGGTTCGTTCCTGCGGACCGTACCGGACCGGACCGGACCGGACCGGGAACACCGAACCCCTCTAACAATAGCACCGAGGAGGATTCTGCTCCCTGAATAATTCAGCATTTCTCTGCACACACACACACACACACACACACACACACACACACACACACAGACACACACACACACACACACACACACACACACACACACACACACACACACACAGAGCCCTCCTCCACAGCGTCGTTATGCAATGCAACAGCACAAACAACAGTCATCTCCATATTCCCTTATTTCCAGATATTAGACGGATCCCGGAGCTGTTTTTTCTGTCCCGCTGCAGATCTGTTGCTGCTGCGTTTAAAAAACAACAACAACAACAGGCTGCTGAGAGATATTTACAGGCATCATTTTTAACATTAAGGTGTTATTTCCTGCGTGCACGAGGCGGGTGCACGGCCGATTCTTGTACGTACGAAAAGAGAAAATTAAAGAGATGCATTTTTAGTTTTTTTTTTTTTTTTCATTTTAGCAGCAAAGATTAAAAAAACAACAACTAGCAGATGAAATGTGTGTTTTTGGTGTTTTTATTGCGGGTGTGCCTCCCTGCTGCCCCGCACACTCCGGCACGCGCCAGCAAACCGCAGAAAAACGGACATTTTTTTCGCGTCTAATTCCTGATTAACCTGCAGGCCTGTTTCCTCTGCAGCTTCTCCAACACACCGAAAACACAACAGAACACCCGGAAGATCTGAGCTGCATGAAAAACAACTGCTTTTTATTTATTTTTAACGTTTATGACGCAAAATTCTGTCAGAATAAATGAAATTTGTTGCAGGAAAAAAAAAAATGCAGCAAATGCCTCCAGTTTGGGACAAGCGAGGGGGAGGTGGGGGAGAGGAGGGGAGGAGGGGAGAGGGAGGGGCGGGAGGTGGGCATTCCCCTTGTTAGCACACACACACACACACACACACACACACACACACACACACACACACTGGCGTCACGCACTGTGAATGTGAAGTGCAGCCCGTTAAAAGGAGCTTCACATGCCTTCAAACCAGGAAACTACCGGCACAAATACTAAATCAAATCTTTATGAAATCTAATTCATCATCATTAAAAACGAATTTAAGTTTGCACAGATGGAATTAACTGAAATTAAAACGGATATTTAAACAAAACTTATTGTTTTCTGCAGCCAGAAAAAAAGAAAATGATATTAAAAGTGTTTTTTAAAAGAGACTTTAAAGATGAAAGCTGATCATCGGTGAAGGTTAAAATATCAAATAGAATCTTAGCAGCTTAAAAAACGATTTAAAACAGCAGAATGCAGCAAGAAAATGAAGATTTACATCCTGGAAAATAAACCCAAATAAAAAGGAGGAGAAATCTGAGCGTCGCCTCGTTCTGTCAGATCTACCATCAAAAATAAAAAGACCAAATGAGTGGAATGAAATAAATGTTTGTCTCACCGATGTGTAGAGCTACGAAGAGTGCGAGACATTTGGAGGACCAGGTTACTCCCATCCTCTGCGTCCTCCTCTCACCATGAGAGCAGAGATGAACAAAGTTGGAGCCGCTGAGGAGGTGCCGCACATTCCCCGCAAAAAACACACGACAACACGGCCGCAAACAGCTACATCCAGCACCGCAGAGTCCCGCACCGCAGAGTCCCGCACCGCAGAGTCCCGCACCTCGCTGCCGCTGCGCCTCGGCTCCTCGCGCTCTGCACGTCGTCTGTCCTGCGCGCGGCTCTTCGGCTCTGTCGCGCGCTGCTCTGCGCTTCCTGCCTGTTTTTACGCGTCTGGAGAGGAAAACTAAAAGAGAGAGAGAAAGCCCCTCCCCCCGCCCCCCAACCCTCCTCCCTCCTCCTCGTAACTATTATTATTATTATTATTATTATTATTATTATTATTATTATTATTATTATTATCTGACTCTTCATCATGATTTCATTTCAAACTTTTCAGGAGAAAATCAATGAAACGTGACGTTAAACGTGTTTCTGCTTCTCTGCAACAGTAAACTCAATATTATTAATAATCACATGATTTATCTGACGTCATAAATACATGACAAATAAAACAAATTAACATTTTCTCCTGATAAAAATAGTGAAAACGTGTGACATGTAAAAGGCCTCATACACACACTTTTTACTAAATCAGTCACTTAGATGGAAATAAATACTATTTTATACTTTTAATAATTTAACTTGTAAAATATTATCAGTTATCCAGAGAAGTTAGAAACAAAAAATGTAAATTAAATTGATTGTATTTTGCTAAATTGAGTTGTTTAGTTGTAGCAGCTGGGTGACAGTTAGATACTAAAAATGATTTTTGTATTTTATTGGGTTCATTTCTGTGTGAGGTCAAACAGGTGACCTGATCCTGCTCTCTGATTGGTTGCATCCTGGACTCTTTCATCTTCCTCAGTAAAACCCAGAATACAATTTAACATTTTAACATTCATTGATATTTTAATGTGGTTTTCTCTTATTTTAGTCACTGTACTTGTTTTCGGGAGCTCGTTACCATGGTGATTTTGCACCATAAAAAGACGAGCGGATTGATTTTTAATTTATCATTGTTGCTTTTATTTGTTGACGTCACATTTTTGGACATATTTTAAATAAATACATGAAGTCACTGAAAATAAATCCACATGGACTTTTTCTCTCTCGAGAACTCGAACACCGACCAAAACCAACCTCTGACCTCTGACCTCTGACCTGCACACACTTCGTTTGTGTCACTTTGTAGTCGTCTCTTTAAGTTAAAAGAAGAAGTTAAAAGTCAAAGCACTTTAACTTCCTGTTTAATATTCTGATTTAATATTTATTCTGTCAGGATGAGTAAAACTAAGTGAGGAAAGACCACACACACACACACACACACACACACACACACACACACACACACACACACACACACACACACACACACACACACACACACACAACAGTGTCATAGTGTGTTTGTGACTAAATTACACAACATGGGGATCTCGTCTCCTCCAGCTGACGTCAGCAGAATCTGAAACAAATCAACTCTTTCTCTGCTGAATATTAACACAGATGTTAGTCTGAGGTGATGCAGCGCTGCAGCAGGAGGAGAACACACACACACACACACACACACACACACACACACACACACACACACACACACACACGCACACACACAGACACACATGCACACACACACACACACACACACACACACACACACACACACACACACGCACGGGTGTGTGTGTGTGTGTGTGTGTGCATGTGTGTGTGTGTGTGTGTGTGTGTGCGTGTGTGTGTTTGACCCCGTTGTCTAACTTGACCTTCGCACCCTCTTGTCCAATCAGAAGCGGGAGCTGGACTCCCCTCCTGCCCCACTTCTGACTCCTCAGCCTCCAGGTCCTCAGTGACCCCTGCTGGTGAACCACAGGAGCTACACGGCCCACAACTTTTCATGCTACCCCCCCCCCCCCCCAATCACATCTGCTCAAAGGGGAATTAGTTTTATCTTACACGTTTTATCATTTTGCCATTTATCTATTTTATATTGCTTTACTTGTACTTTATCATTTTTGGTTTTCTTTTCTTTCTGATCTATTTAGTTTTATTTATTTTAGTTTTATTGTATATATTTTATGTAGTTATAATTGATTTTGTGTCTGTTAATCACCATTATTTTATTAGTTTATTATTAATTTGTCACCCCTTTTATTGATTCATTCAGCTTCACTTATCCTCCCTGACTCCATTCTTTTTACCGGACAGTGGCGCCCTCTGGTGGTAGCAACACAGAACTGCGGTCATTTTCTTTTCGTCTCATTTTTCAAAAATATTTTTAGAATTACTGTCCTTTAAAAACAAAACAAGTTAACTAGTTTGTGATATTTTACTGTTTTCTTACTGAAATTTCACTTTTTATAGATTTAAAAAGAAAATCAGATACAATTTTAAGACAAAAATGTCCTAATTTAAAAAAAAAGTTTGTAATCTAAAT
Organism: Embiotoca jacksoni; assembly: GCF_022577435.1. NCBI lineage: Eukaryota > Metazoa > Chordata > Actinopteri > Embiotocidae > Embiotoca > Embiotoca jacksoni. The sequence goes on from NW_027185431.1 coordinate 1,019,931, forward strand.
TTACCTCAGAGCTTTTCATTTTTGTATCATAAATTCGATTTTTCCATGTCATAATTTTTATCACACCTTTCCAGTTTTTCACGTATTGTTTTATTTTATTGTAATTCATGACCACCATTTCTTTATTATGTCTGTTGTTACTGGATTTAACTTGAATTGATTGAATCTTGATGAATTGCTTTCGGTGATCAACTGTTCCACCTGCAGGATTTCACTAAAAGACCTCTTACAAGCTTTTTATGGAGCTTTCAGCCATTTGTGGTGTTTTAGAGCTCTAAGAGTCTTAAAGGGTCGGTTCACCCAAAGTACTACGAATCCTGTTTTCTCACAGTTTAGTGGCGTCGGTACAAAAACCTGATTCTGACCGTCGGAGAAGGATTAAAGGATAAGTATACAGAAGGTATACAGAAGGTATACAGAAGGTATACAGAAGGTATATAGAAGGTATATAGAAGGTATACAGAAGGTATATAGAAGGTATATAGAAGGTATACAGAAGGTGTATATAGAAGGTATATAGAAGGTATATAGAAGGTATACAGAAGGTGTATACAGAAGGTATATAGAAGGTATACAGAAGGTATACAGAAGGTATACAGAAGGTATATAGAAGGTATACAGAAGGTATATAGAAGGTGTATACAGAAGGTATATAGAAGGTATACAGAAGGTATATAGAAGGTGTATACAGAAGGTATACAGAAGGTATACAGAAGGTATATAGAAGGTATACAGAAGGTATATAGAAGGTATACAGAAGGTATATAGAAGGTGTATACAGAAGGTATATAGAAGGTATACAGAAGGTATACAGAAGGTATACAGAAGGTATACAGAAGGTATACAGAAGGTATATAGAAGGTATACAGAAGGTATATAGAAGGTATATAGAAGGTATATAGAAGGTATACAGAAGGTATACAGAAGGTATACAGAAGGTATATAGAAGGTATATAGAAGGTATATAGAAGGTATATAGAAAGTATATAGAAAGTATATAGCGCCCATATTTTTAACGCTTGTTTTCAGTGGAACTACTTTCTGCTGAAGAATCAATTCGGTGAAATCTGCTGACAGACGACTTTCAGCTGTTGAGTGTTGATGAAGACCTCGGAGGAGCAGTTTGACCTCCTGTTCTCACTTCCTCCTCAGAGACCAGTTGACCTGCAGCACTTTACTTTCTCTCCTGTCCTGCTGTCCTCTCTTTGTCCTCTTCTCTCTCTCTTTGTCCTCTTCTCTCTCTCTTTGTCATCTCCTCTCTCTCTTTGTCATCTCCTCTCTCTCTTTGTCATCTCCTCTCTCTCTTTGTCCTCTTCTCCCTCTTTTTGTCCTTCTGTCTTTCTGCCAGGCAGACATGGATTCAGATCTGCTGACAGACCATTAAAAACCGTCCTGATGACTCAGGCAGATTAAATCCAGTCGGAGGTGAGAGACGATGACTCAAACTGAAACCTGAAGACTTTGGTTTGGACATCGCTGCCTGTTCGTCCACAAAATAGATCAAAAACACGTCTGAAGTGTCTTCAGGTCGTCCGCTGGCTGATCAGACGTCTCAGTAACTCTGCTTTCATAGTTTTCAGGTTTTGACGTTCATACTTGTACCGAACTGATAAACTAAGAGTTCAGATTAATTTAGAGGAGGCCGACTCCTCTGTTGGGAACCACTACATTTTTATTCAGCTTTATTTCTTTCTCTTTTTTTTAAATCAAATTTCCATTACTTTTTAATATAATTTGGTTTGGAATTGTAAAGATTTTATGTCTAATAATTTCTATCTGTTCATTTCAGAGTTTTTGTCTTTTTAATGTTTTTTTTGCCTTCTAGATCATATTTTGTGAATTCTTTTAGATCATATTTTTAAATTGTTTTGTTGTTGTTTTATCTCAGACAAAGAATGTCGCATTAATTCTGTCCAATTTCACTTAATAAATATGTTAACTTCTTTGAATACAACAAAGGTTGTTGACATTGAAAATAAATGGAGTGTAAAGTAGATTTGGGGCCTTTTGGCTCAGATATCTGAGTTATTAGCAGCTCCAATAACAAACGATGACTCCTCAGAACTTTTTACATTTACGTTTGAATGATGCAAATTCTTTCACAATTTTTACAGCAAAGTCCCAGAATAGAGAAAAGTTTCAGGAATGATAGATACATTTTTCATTTTTCATTTTAAAATACAGTAAAAGCTCATCAAAAGACATCTGGATGACTCTTTTATAATGTTTCTGACTTTTTGTCTCATTTTTATTTTACCGTTAAATCTCTGGATTTTTGTTTCATCCAAAATGTTTGTCTTTTTCTCTTTAAAATTTCCTTTTGACCTCTGAGTAAAATTTCAGTTTTTATTACCTGTGTTTGTTTAGTTGGGGTTTAAACTCAGATTTAGTCGCCCTCCATCACAGCCGTGGATGTGATGAAGTCTGTGTTGACTGAAGGTTGCTGGTTTGAAACCCAAAGTTAATCAATTTTGAGTTATTTTCTGCTGAAGTTAACTGATTCTAATTCTCTTTTTATTCTCTGCTGTTTACATTTTTAATATAATCTGTTCTTTCTACATTTCTGTTTTTTCTTGTGTCAGAAAGATGTCGGCCAACAGGAAGTTAAATTTTCTGACCAATCAGCAGCAGCGTGTCGGGATGACCTGGTCAAGGTCAGAGGAAGTTCCTGCAGAGGAAACAGATTTATAGAAACAACAGGACTTGCTGGTGTTTTTTTTACATTTCAGCACTCAAGTAGATTTTTTTTCAGATATATAGAAATATTATCTAAATCTTGTAGCTGAAAGATGTTAATTTAAACTGCAGCTTCTCCACATTAAAACACACTCTCATGTCATAGAGGCATAAATATGAAATAAAAAGCAGTATTTATGAAACAAACGCATTCAATTCAAATTGATTTATGTCTGCAGACACTGTCACCTTATGGGGACATAAGTGTGTTTACATGGACACATTGTGGGGACTTGACTTCCTTTCGGTCTCTAAATAACCTATCTGAATCGTTAAATGAATGTTGAAAACTTTTATTGTCAGCTTCATGTTGGTTCATGTCTGCAGGACATGAATGCAAATCAGTGTAAAGTCCTCTGAAGTGACGTAAACCCGTGCGGGTGTGTGTGTGAAAAGAGGAAGCAGTGTGTGTATATGAAGTGATGCTGAAGTCGATCGGATCATCGTCTGATCTGATCAGAGACTCGACAGGCGAACTTCTCTCCACCTGAGCAGTGAGTTTCAGCTGTTTTATTATTTCAAAGTGTTTGCAGGACTGTGAATGTTTCATCTGCTGAAAGTGTTCATGTTTATATTTTTTCTTTGTTTTAATGTACCTTCATGGACTTTTACACTTGTTTTGTTCAATATATTTTCTCAGTGCAGTGACTGCTGTGTAACCTTTGACCTTTGAGCATCATGTCTCTTCAAAATGAAACCTACGTCGGGCGCTTCGCCGAGCCGGTAAAAACAACATCACAGTTTATTCTGAAGCAACGAAATCCAATAAAATATTAAGAACATGCAGTGATTCTATTATTTTTTGTGATGATCTTCAGGTGCCGATGTCCAACCTTGGATCACTGAAAGATGAATATCCAGAATACGAACCCTTCGATGATGTTCCTGAATCTGAGGCCACGCCCCGATCATACGCACCGGGAGTCGGTGAGATCTCCATAGTTCACGAGTCTTTCCTCGTCGGTGTGGGCCGTCCTCGAGCGATGACCGAAAGCATAAAAACACGGTGTGCTCTGCCTTTATTTGCCCCCTCGCAGAAATCCTGGAGATGAGGAGCATCAACATGCTTCAGCAGATGAACAAGCTGAATCACTACACCACCGACTACGACATCAAGAACCTGGTGTGCCGTCGTGGGCAGGAGTTCCTGGTACGGGTCGCCTTCAACCGCCCGCCGACTCCACAGGACGACTTCCAGCTTGAGTTCCTGATTGGTGAGTTTGAATTCTTATCTTGTCTCTCATTGGCTAATGTCCCTCAGCAGCCCAGTATCACCACAGAGGGTGCAGTACGCCCACCTGTCCACTGAGGGGAAGCGTGACTTTGAAGTGCCATGGTGGATTTCTCTCTGTTAATGAATTGCTGGATTGCTCAGATTTTTCCCGCCGTGTAAATCAGTATAGTAAAAATCTCCAACCTCCCCTCCAGGCTCCAACCCTTCACCCAACAAGCTCTCCTTGGTGGTCATGGCCTTTGGTTCCCGACAAGGTGGTCAATGGTTGGGGGGGGTTCGGGATACGAGCGGTGACACTCTGACTCTCGGCATCACGCCGACCGCCACCGCCCTCATCGGGAAGTACCGTATGTATTTGACCATCTCTGTGGGCACCGGCATGAAGCGGTCGAAGAGGGACGCCAGCACCGACCTGTACCTGCTGTTCAACGCATGGAATCAAGGTACCGACTCCTCTGCTTTTACTGTCCCCTGTTGGCTGAGAGAAGTACTGCAGGTTTTCTGTTCTGTTTGGGGGTTAAAGCTACTGTGATGTTTTTTTCAGCAACAGAAAAAAAAAATGTATATTCCACATTGAAAACAATGTGGAAGTATCGTCTATTTTGAGGCACATTTTTTAATTTGTGTGCAAAAAATTGCAAAGAAGTTTTTGTTTTTGTTTTAATGGGTAAAATTTGTGTTCTCAATGTGTCCGATTTCTGCTTCATGAACTGTACAAAACACACAATAAAAGAAAAACAGCTTGTGTAAATTCTAGTCCACGTGGACCTGCAAGTATACATAATTATATTTTTTAATCGATATCAATAGAGCTGGCAGTTTGATTTGAATTGAGTGGATTAACCATTGATATATCATTTAAAAAAAGTTAAATAAGCTGAATGGACATCAAGGTTATAAGCTTATCATATCTTTATTTTACGAGCTTGATCGTGAGTTTCTGCTCTTTTTATTGAGTTCTTTTCATTCACCATCAGCACTTTCATCCTCGTTTTCTGACACAGAAAAGGTGGTTGAGACCAAAATTAGAGCAAATATGAATTCTGTTGGATGTAGACGAATCAGGTGGACTCGACTTCCAACGGTCATGTTGCTCTACCAGCTGGCTGTGAAGCTGGTTCAAAGGTTTGTGTTTGTTCGCCCTCCAGTGGACAAAATATAATCATGTTTGTCTGTTTGCAGCGGACCCCGTGTTCCTTCCCAACCAAGCCGAACGGGTGGAGTATGTCCTGAACGACGTTGGTGTGATCTACCAGGGGTCAGTCGGAGCCATAACACAGCGTGACTGGATTTACGGACAGGTGCGCACAAAAAAAAACGTTCAAACGCACATCATCGTACACAAAACCGTAAACTACCGTCTGTTCGTCTGTTTTTCTCCCCGCAGTTCGAGCGAGGCATTTTGGACGCCTGTATTTACATCCTGGATTCATCTCGCATGCCGATCTACAACCGAGGTGACGTCATCAAACTGGTGCGGAAAGGATCCGCCATGGTGAGAATACGCAACGTCTTTTTGTTCGGAAAATATCTTGAGAATTGGCTCTTTTTCAACAATACTAACGATTAATCTGAAAGACGGTTACAGAAAACAAAAGTGCACTTTGAGTTTTGTATCTACGCTCGCTCAGCCCTTCGCTTCGGTTTCCGTGATTCTTCGTGAAGCACCACCAGAAGGTCGACGTGTACTCGACTCCGTTAGCCTCAAATTCGTCTCATATTTGTTGGCTGAACTTTGACCTCCTTTCTTCAGATTAACTCTCAAGACGATAACGGCGTCTTGGTGGGAAACTGGAGCGACAACTACTCCATGGGCATGGCGCCGACATCTTGGACGGGCAGCGTGAAAATTCTGCTGCAGTACGCCAACACCGGCGTCCCCGTCTGTTTCGCCCAGTGCTGGGTGTTCGCCGGAGTCTTCAACACCTGTAAGAAGCTGACGTCATGTCCGACTGTCCATAAAACTCGAGGCACCAAATTACCGAGAGATGAAACACGACCACAAAGAAAAAGAAGAAAACGAGAGATCGAAGCGACCGGTCGTAGAAACAGAACTACGTCTGTTGAATTCATAGTCGGGAAAAATGTACAATATTTCCCTGTAAAGAAGCAAAGTGCCTGACGGTGAACAGCCTCCTGGTTTGTATGTTTCTTGGCTGATCTCTAATGTTTAACATCTCTGCAGTCCTGCGTTGCCTCGGCATCCCGTCGAGGCTCATCACCAACTTCAGTTCGGCTCACGACAACACGGGCAACCTGAAGACCGACCTCATCTTCAAGAGCGACGGCACGCCGGACCGACGCAACACCAGAGACTCCATCTGGTTGGTCCAAACACAGGAACACCGCTTACAAAAAAACAGTTCAAAAATGAAACGACAATGAAATAAAACAACTGCATTACATATTATATATGCTGATATAAAATAAATAACAATAGGGCTTTCACAGCATCGGTGGTCGCGCCCTAATAAATAAAAAGAGATTAAAAATAAGCTCACGGATTCCGCTAATTCATTTTTAATTACAACTCATGAAATCACAAAGTTTTCATGATTAGGGTTAGGTTAGGTAGTTACTTTATTAATCCCCGAGGGGACATTTTTTAATTACAATCAGCCAGCTAGTATTTCTGGGAAACGCTGAGTTAGCTAGGTACGTTGTAAACATTCACACATTTTTAACGACAATATTTGTGTTATATTATTGTGTTCATTTTATCTGACTTTTATTTCTAACTCGTGTTTTTTTTATTTTCATTGTTTAATTTCCCTCTAATGTTTTAATATATCTTTTCTTCATCTTTTTTCTTTTCTTCTATATCTTCCTTATCTTATGAACAAACCTTTCAGCTCCTCCGTCTCTGAAACATAAAAACAAGTGTGACATCAGAGTTCTTTCTGCAGGAACTACCACTGCTGGAACGAAGTGTTCATGGTGCGTCCCGACTTGGCTCCCGGCCTCGGAGGATGGCAGGTGGTGGACGCCACGCCCCAGGAGACCAGCGACGGTAGGACGGACGGGTAGTCAATCAAGCGGGTGGGGGATGGGGGGATGAGGGGATGAGGGGTGGACGACTGACACGTCTCTGTGTTTGCTTTGAAGGACATTACCGCTGTGGTCCGGCTTCGGTCGCCGCCATCAAGGACGGTTTGCTGTCTTTCCCGTTCGACTCCGGATTCGTCTTCGCTGAGGTTCATTACAACAAATATGACTATATTTATCTTCATATTATCATAACAGTAGTAATTTCTATTGTGTTTTTTTGCATAATATTTTCTCTTCAAAGTTTATTCAGGACAGACTTTAAATTTAAAACGATAAATTGTCTCCTGATGAACTCTTGGGGAGTTTTTTCATCCCACTCGTCGGAGGTTTATAGATTCTGCTGTTGAACTGTTGGATTCGTCTCTGTGATGTTGTAAAAGTTCTGTTGAAAATTATTTTTACTGAAATAACTTCAGCGCTCTGTTATTGTTGCTTCCTGCAGGTGAACAGCGACGTGGTCTTCTTGAGGAAGGACCGCTACGGCACCTTGACTCCCTACCGGGTGGACAAGACTCACGTCGGACAGGCGCTGTACACCAAAGCTCTGAACGGTGGCAGTCCTGTGGATGTCACACACACCTACAAGCACCCTGAAGGCAACACACACACACACACACACACACACACACACACACACACACACACACACACACACACACACACACACACACACACACACACACACACACGACCAAGACGTATTTCCACATAAGCAGAATATTCCGTGGTTAGCCCCGCCCCCATCAGCAGAGGACTGATGTGTGTCTGCAGGTAGTGAGGCGGACCAGACCACGATGAGTCGGGCGGAGGCGCACGGCATGGAGAGGGACCACTCGAAGCTGCCTGACACGCAGCTGACTTGCGACGTCCACGCCGACCCGGTAACTCGTCCGTCTGTTATCTGTCACGTCCGAGTTACACGTCAGTGATTTCAGTCGTGTAGTTTGTCTTCACGTCTTCCCGACGGCTTCATCGTTTCTCTCTGTGACTTTTTAACATCCGGCGATACGTCGCGCCTGCTGTTGATAAACCGTTCACCTCCGTGGTTTCTGGACGCCGTCCGCGTCGTCGTTGCCAAGCAACAGTGTTTTTTACGACTTTAACGCCAAGCATACGGCGCACACGACTTCCCGTGTTGTAACCACGAGTTCCACTCAAAAGCAGAAAATAAATAGAAGTGTGTTTGTTTGTCTTTTTGTCGCAGTGACACGATGCAGCTGGTTACAGCTTCAGTGCAGAACAGCATTTTCTCTAATAAGTAACAAATGGTGGAAATGTGTCCACCTGTCTTCCAGTGTCCTCTGGGTCAGGACGTCATCCTGCGCGTGACTTTCCAGAACAAAGGTCCAGCCCAAAGAACCATAATCGGCCACCTGGATGTTTTCATCACCTTCTACACCGGCGTCATCGCCAGCCACTTCAAGAACGAGTCCTTCACCGTCACCGTGCCGCACTACGAGGGTGAGCGAGCGTGGACGCCAGACTCCGGTCGTGTTCGTGGGTTTTAGAAACGAACCCTGTTGATTGGACTTTTGTGTGTTTGTGTGCGTCGCAGCTAAAACGTTGACGTTGCCGGTGACCAGTCAGGAGTACATGCCTCACCTGCGCTCTCAGCCCAGCCTGCAGTGCACCGTGACCGGAAAGTCCGAGGACCAAACGGTGTCCGCCATCAAGGTGGTCAACCTGCTGACCCCGAATCTCAAAATGGAGGTAAAAAAAAACCTCACAAACAACTGCACTAAGCTAATGCCCATAACGGATAAATGGATCGATAAATAAAAGAAACGGATGTCGAAGAAGCTACAAGTAACAAATAAATGTTGAAAAGCAAATATAACCGTTAAAATTGATTGTTGTGATCAAAATGGGGTTTTTTTGCAGCGTTTTTTCTCAAACGTACGTCTGAAGCATCAAAATGTGTTTGACGAAAAATCCTTCCGCTTGTTAATATTTCCACAGTTGCATTAATGAGCATTTCTTGGTTGCAATAATGAAAATGAGGTCAGATTTTGAGGTGTAATGTTCTTGTTCCAGGTGAGCGGCCACCAGCAGGTGAACATGGAGATGGCGGTGACCGTCTCCTTCACCAACCGCTTCCTGTTCCCTCTGCAGAACGTGGTGCTGTGTTTGGAGGGACCGGGACTCATGAGCCTCAGGAAGCGTCAATACCCGTAAACATGCCTCCGATAACACGCTGAAGGATTGTGGGTAATGCTGTTTTATATTCACCGCCTCCCTCCGTGTGTTTCAGGCTCATTGCTCCTCAGGGCTCCATCTCCTTGAGCGAGACTTTCGTACCTCGGCTCGCCGGGCTGCGACGCCTCGTGGCCACCTTGGACAGCGACATCCTGCACCAGGTGACCGACGCCCCCTGCTGTGATGTCACCGCGTCGCTCTTATTCAAACAGCAAGGACACTTTCATTTACACATCTGTCATTTTGTCATTGTGTTCTTTCAGATAATGGGAGGTATCGACATCGACATCATGCCCTGAAACGACTCGTGGCCCCGCCCCCTCATCATTTCCACCAATCAGCACAGCTTAAGGCTGAGTGGGCGGAGCCAACAAAAAAACCACAAGCTACTTCTTTGAGGATTTACTCAAAAAGAAATGTATACCTTTAATCTTATGTTCCACAGATATGGAGGCTTTCAGGACCTTTTCAGGACCTTTTCAATTTAGATTAAATAGCTTTGATATAAACGCAAATGATGACAAACACCTGTAAAACATTAGAAATTGGAAAATCATTTATTAAATATTGATAAATGCTAAGTGTGGAACTTAAAGTTCAAAGTGAAAAAACACTTTAATAATCCTTTTTTTTGCAGATTTGAGAAACATATCAATATTCGTACTTAACTATATTTTAGATTCATAAAATAATCATGAAAACACATAATAATAACAGAAAATGTAAATAAGATCAAGCTCAATAAAAAAAAATTGTATTATTATAATTTGATAATTGATCAATTTGACATCCCAAAAGTTTTACTAATTAAAGCAAACAGGAGCTGGATTTTTATTCTCTTTCAATAATGATGATGCCCAACAACATATAAAAATAACTCAAAATAAATTATTTCACTGGCTTATTAAAAATAAATGCAGCAGGTCTAAATTAAATCACTTTAAAGTGTTTAAAAAAACCTGCTGTTTGAAAGTAGATGAGAATTAAACAGCAACATTTACAGATAAGTTTTAAAAAAAGAAAAGAAACTCTGGTGAACTTTTTCATGACAAAATTAAATTTAAAAAAATTAAACAGATCGTCAGATCTCCGCTCTGACAGAATGAGTCGATATGAAATATTGATCAATCGTTCATAATGACTTTCAATCATTCAATCAGAATCAGCTTCAGAGCCTCGCAGCCTGTCTGTCTGGATATGAAATCATAAAACAAACAATCATTTCTGTCTCTTTCTGAATGAAAAATGTAATTTGACCTTTTAAATCTTTGCTTTGTGCCTTAAAAACCTTTCAACAATGATCATCTGTCTACTAACAATAAAAGCATAATCAAAACAACTGAAGGTGTCACTGTTATTTATCAAATTCACAATTATTACAGTTTTTCATTCTCTTCCTGTCCAGTGAAAACCAAGTATCTCCAGATTTTGTCATTTTAAAATGTCACAGCTGAGATATGTGGTTCTTAAACAACAGGAACAATATGATGCACAGGAAGTAACTCAACCTTAAATAAATACAGCAATATACATTTTATTCTAAAAACATTAAATACTTCAACTTGAAGTATTCTAGTGTTTTTGTTCCATGTTGCATTAAACCGAAACGCTGCAGACAGACAGGAAGTCTGACCTTTGGACAGTTTCTGCTGTTGCTGTCTATCAAACTGCAGTTCAGCGTAGCCACCACCGGAGGGAGCAGTCGGTCTTTCCCTCGGCTCTCTGACCTGAACACCTCCAGCATGTTTCACACAGTCTGTAAATGTTTGAGGGTCTTCTGATGTTTGACAGCAGAATTTTTTTACCCTAAAATTTTCTTTAGCCTCTAAAAAAATGTGTTGCTCTCAAGACAAAGCAGCTTCATAGAAACACTTTCCAAATCAATTCTTCTTCCTCATTAAACAACAACAACAAACCATAAAGAGGCCTGTTTTAAAGATATAAAGTGAAATCATGTGCTTGAACTGCTCTGTCATCATATTTTAGGTGATTATCACATAAATGTAAAATTTTTATTGGTGTTATTGTTCTTTTATTTTGGGTTCCTAGCTACTTTTAACTTTGTTAAATTCACAAAATAAGAAGTCAGTCGAGCATTTAGTCATCTGGTCTGGTTTCCTTTAAACAGATGATGTAGTAAAACTGTAAACTCAAAATATGATGTGCTTTTGATTGTTGATCATAAAAACAAAGCAATCTAAATGTGTTTTTGTCTGTGGGTAATAATTAATAATAATAGTAGTAATAGTAATTAGTAATAATTAATTTTTCAGTATTTTCTAACTTTAAGACAAATAAAAAAAAATATTATTAAAAAAAATTGCATTATTATTATTGTAATTATCATTATTAGTGAAAAGGCAAACAAAGTAACTTTCATTTAATTTGCACGTGTGTGTGTGTGTGTGTGTGTGTGTGTGTGTGTGTGTGTGTGTGTGTGTTGTCACGGGTGTTGACGCCCCCCAACCCCCACCTCTGACTGGTGAGCTGTCGTCATGGCAACTGTATCGCATGTGTACCAGCATCCCAAAACCAGTCGGTCCAGGTCAGTCTGACACACAAACACATATTTGACATTTATTGTTCTTTTACTTCGTTTGATTTTTTTTTATACCACGTGTTCATTAAAAACTTCTTTTACAAATATTTCAAACACATTTCAAACAGGAAGTGTGGTGGGAACCAGGAAGTGTCCCATTTGAAGCATTTTGCAGTTCCTGTTTAAGGAGGTTCACTGTGAAATAAGAAAACGGTGTATTTTCACCAGACAGCAGGGGGCGCTGCAGAGAGGTTAAAACCTTTCGGAAAGATTCAGGAAAAGAAAAAACAGGATGAGTTGGTTCATGTTGCAGGTGAATATTTACATCTGTTGTTATTTACGTATGAACTCGTGAATATACTGAATGTTTACAGAGTTTTATAACGAGAAGTTAGCGTGGTTTTGTGTCTGCAGGTGTCGAGTTCAGGAAATTCAAAAAATATTGAAATTTTTGCACCAACTGTCTAAAAAACTTGGATGATTTATAACATTTTGGGGACTCTTTAAAAAAAACCTGTAATTTGTGAAATGAGCTCAGATTAGCAAAAAGTCCAGAAAAGTGTTCAATCATCTGTATTATTATAGAAAACTATCTGTATGTGTCAGAGGAAGCAGGAGACTATTTTAACTGTTTTATTCAGCTCTTCACAGCCTTTTTTAAAAGTACAATGTAATAAAAATCATGCAGGATGAGTTTCGTGGCCTAAACCTGTAAACATAGTTAATTTTTCACAGTGTTTGGGGCAGTTTGTGCGTCTGCAGGCGTCGAGTCGTCAGCTTTGCTTCCAGAACAGTTCAGAAAAGTATGAATAATTTAAATAACTGTTGGTTGCAGCGTTACAGTTCCTGTTTCCTCCAGAAGAGTGCAGGAAACTCAGATTATATTCAAATGTTTTCCCCGACTGTCTAAAAATGCAAAAAAAATTGGGAAACATTAAAAGAAGAAACATCGATTGGTGCATAAAGTTTGTGTTTTTAATGTGAAATGAGTGAAACCAAAAGCAGAGGAAGGTGTTTGATCCGGCTGCAGGACTGTCGGGCCTCCTGGTAGACATCTGAAAAGAGTTTGGTACGAAGTGTGAACCACACCTGTGTTACAAAGAGAAAACAGAGGTTAATGCAGGATGAGGTTAGCGGACTGAACCTGTAAATATAGTTAATTTTTCACAGTTTTCCGGCACCGATTCGCATTCTTGTGTGTCTTGGAGCATTTTTCTGCCCTTTGACCTTTTGATTTCCAGCTCTGAGAGCAGATATGATGCCGCTCGGAGACTTCGGTTTCTCAGCGTCGGGGTGAACGGCCTCCGGCTGCAAGGCAAACAACTGTTACCTACAAATCATCCGTCACTACTGGAAACCGGTTTTTCACCCCCTCCTCCCTGCTCTCTCTCCCCCGATCCTCCCTCCCTCCCTCCCCCCTCCTCCTTCGACTTCACATGTCTGAGCTGCATCTTCTCGGGTTGTTTTGTTCCCGCGGCTGCAGCTCGGTTTGTTCTGAGAGGAAACGCCAGCCGGCTGAACGTGGACAACATGTGTGGAAACAGTGTGAGTCGGAGCAGCATGTGCTTGTCATCCCCCACACTGCCGACAGGTGTTGGCTTCATGTGACTGCCTGTCCGGACAACGCTCCAATGAAGAAGGAGGAGGAGGAGGAGGAGGAGGAGGAGGAGGAGGAGGAGGAGGAGGAGGAGGAGGAGGAGGAGTGTGTAAAGTTTCATCAACAACAACTGTGTCAACTCGTAGCGGCTGTGTTGGGAAACCCTCTGACTCAGACCTCCTCTCTCTGAGCTCAGGGATGCCTCTCCTCTTCCTCCTCCTCCTCCTCCTCTTCGTTCTCCTCCTCCTCCTCCTCCTCTCCGCTGGATGAATGGATGAATCCACCCTTTTGTTGGCGATGGTTCGTTCCTTGGCAACGGCTCCATGGTTACAGTCCAATAAATAACATCACACTCCCTCTTCTGCGTCTCTGGGTTTCAGGCCGGGATGCAGGAGGAGACTTCAACTTTCTGCTTTTTCAGTTTTTGCCCCTTAAGAATAAAACAAAACCAAACAAATGTTCTTTTTACATTTTTATCAGTTTATAGTCAAAACAATCTGATGTTTCAAATAAAAAGAAGGAGAATATGTTGAAAACAAAAAAAAGAGATGCTTCAAATTCAAGTTAGAAATGAGATAAAAGACAGATTTGTAGCTGTTATCGTGCAGATTTCGTTTTAATCTAAATGGGACGTGAACTGCAGCCTCGGCCTGATTAGAGTCTATAAAGCTAACCAGAAATAAAGGCAGGAGACGTCTTCATTGCCCCCTGGTGGCTCGTTACAGTATAGAGATAGACAGAGAAACCAAAAGTACCGGACACGTGTAAAGTGTTGGCCTAATGGTGGCGCTAGATCTCCAGGGAAACTCATATCCATGACAACCACAGACCGTATTTAAAATTGTACTTAGTGAAGTCAATGCAGAAGTGCCTTAGCGTGTAATTCCACTGATGGCCACCAGGGTGCGTAGTGTCCTCACTGGATCACCTGATTGAGTCAGATCCACCGCTGGCTCCTCCCCCAGCTCGTCCAAATATGGTCACTTCCTGCTCTGAACCGCTCCGAACTACCAAAGATGGTGACGGACAGAATCTGAACTGGAGGATTCATAACGTTCACAAACCAACGAGTGCGTCGTGACCAAAAGTCGAGCTAGCTGCAGAATTTATCTTAAACTAAAACTTATTTAATTTGAAAAGTAGATCTGATCAACATGAAGTAACTAGTGTGTGTGTGTGTGTGTGTGTGTGTGTGTGTGTGTGTGTGTGTGTGTGTGTGTGTGAGTGTGTGTGTGTGTGTGTGTGTGTGTGTGTGTGTGTGTGTGTGTGTGTGTGTGTGTGTGTGTGTGTGAGTGTGTGTGTGAGTGTGTGTGAGTGTGTGTGTGAGTGTGTGTGTGTGTGTGTGTGTGTGTGTGTGTGTGTGTGAGTGTGTGTGAGTGTGTGTGTGTGTGTGTGTGTGAGTGTGTGTGTGTGTGTGTGTGTGTGTGTGTGTGTGTGAGTGTGTGTGTGTGTGTGTGTGTGTGTGTGTGTGTGTGTGTGAGTGTGTGTGTGTGAGTGTGTGTGAGTGTGTGTGTGTGTGTGTGTGTGTGTGTGTGTGTGTGTGTGTGTGTTGGGGGATGGGTTGTTGTATCTGCAGATTAATTTGAATTGAAAAGTGTTCAGTTGAGGTGAAAAGCACTGATTGGATTACTGATGTAATGTTGTTATCTGCTTTCGCGGGTCTCTTTGTGTGTGTGTGTGTGTGTGTTTTCCTTGTGTTGTGGGGACATGAATCTGTTTACACACTCACATCGTGAGTCCTTTGTGGACTTGCTTTTTGTCCCTTTGAGGTAAATTATTAAATTTCAGGTTTAAGACTTTGAGGTTTGAGATTCAGGAACGTCTGCAGGAAATGAGTCGATGTTTTAAATTACAAAATATATATATTTTAAAGGTAAACATGAGGGATTTCTAACGAAGTCCTGAACACAGATCACCCAAGTTTCAAACATTTAATTCTCACATTTTTACCAAAGAAGGGTGAAAAAGAGAAAGTCTGAGATCCAATCATCATCCATCAGTGATGTCATCATCCATCAGTGATGTCATCATCCATCAGTGATGTCATCGTTGGTTTGTGAACGTTATGAATCCTCCAGTTCAGATTCTGTCCGTCACCATCTTTGATAGTTCGGAGCGGTTTGGAGCAGGAAGTGACCATATTTGGACGAGCTGGGGGAGGAGCCAGCGGTGGATCTGACCGATCTGATTGGAAACCTGACGATACTACGTCCCGCCCACCGATAGCTGTAACCTGACTGCACCACAGGCCTGTCAATCAAACAGACACGCCCCCAAAAACAGGTCTTCTTGAATCTTCTTTTCTAATGAATGAGGGATTATTTTCAGATGGACCTCCAGAAAACTAAGAAGAAGGAGTGACTTTAGCTAACAACACCGAGATAACTGATGGACACATTTTATTCACTTTGGATTTGATGAGAGAAGTTGAATGGGAGTCTATGGAGCCGGAGGCTTTTTGGAGCCGACCTCTAGTGGCACTCGCTGGTATTGCAGCTGAAGACACTTCTGCATCGGAACCATTTTACAGACCTGAAGCTACGAACTCTTTTAGAAACAGTCTGTGAGGAGATCTGAATTAAACTTGCTCCCACAATACATCTTTATAAAGTGCCTCAAACAGTGTGACTAATGAAGTTTCTTCACTTCTCTGTTTCAGTGTGTTTCTGACTTCCAGCAGTGATTCTGGAGAGAAGTCTGCTTCTGTTTCCACAACAAGAGAAAGTCCAGAGGGATTTAAAGACAACGATCAACAACATCTTACATCTTCTTGAACACGTCGTTCGACTTTCACTCAGCAGCACGATGGACGACGATCTTTCACATAACATCTGAATGCAGAGAAACCAAAACGACAGGAAACACCCAGATCCTTCATCAGCCCTCAACAGGCGGACAGACTCTTCCTGCTCCAGCAGCCTGCAGGGGAGGAGGAGGAGGAGGAGGGGGGAGGGGGGGTGATGGGAGGGGAGATGCCTGTGTGCTCCTCTCTCCAGCAGGGGATGATGGGAGGAGGAGGAGGAGGAGGAGGAGGAGGGGTCTGTATCTGGAGATGAAGGGCAGGCAGGAATGCGGGAGAGGAACCTCCACATGCAGCGAGAGAGCAGTGGAGCTGCTCACACTAAATTTAACAAAGAGAGTCTGAGCAGGTTTAAATTTAGTCTTCAGCCTGGAGGAGTTCAGGAGGAGCTGCTGCTGTCTCACACAGCTCGTCTTCATCACTGATGAAGACTGATCAGAGGGAAGTCAGCTTCTAGTTCATCTTCTCTTCATCTTTCACTGCAGCACATAGAACATAAAAAAGTATTTTACTTTTCGTGCAGAAACTTTGCAGACGCTTGAACTATAGTTTGGAACAGGAAGTGACCATATTTGGACGAGCTGGGGGAGGAGCCAGATTCTAGTGGCCCTCGGTGGTATTGCAGCCTAAAGCGCTTCTGCATCTGCCTAATTTTTCAGAAGCTGCAAACACTTTTATATCCAGTCTGAGGTAGCGACACGGAGCGTGTAATACATCCACCAGTCCTCTAGGGGGCAGCGCTACTTTGGTGTCGCCTTTGCGTGAGAAGAAGACGCAAGTCAGCTAAGAGATGTCATGTGACAGAAGTCATGTAAAAAGGCTGCGAAGTCCTTTGATGCCAGTGGTTTGTCCTGCAACGCCGAGCGGCGCCACCAGGTGGTGTTTAGTATTTACGGAGTTATAATCTGTAAATACTTCACATCTGATCCAACAGAGAAACTTCATGTTTTTGCTTTATTTTTTTTAGCAAAATTGAATCCCAGTTTTTCTGTGTCGCAACCAAATTAAAAAATACGTGCAACTTTTTTAATGAGCCCAGTTTGATGGAAAGAACGTCTTTCCATCTGTGAAATAAAAAGGGAGTTACTTTATTTTCACAAAGGCTGAAACGAATAAATCATTTACATGTGAAAAAAGGTGACATTTATTACTTTACTTTGAAAGTTTATGATTAAATAACTTCAAAATAAAACGTGCATGTTGCGCAACATGAGCATTTATTTACTTTTTATTCTACTTTTAATGTTTAAGAAGGAATTATTTCACTCCATCTTTAAGAAATATATCAATAAGTAATGTTAACTTTTATTATTTTGCTTTTTACTTTGTAAGCTTGAGATGAAATTACTTTACGACATACATTCATTAGATGGTTTAATTGTGAATTTCTTTAGGTTTTACAACAGCTTGTAAAAATTAGAAATATACAGACGGCCAAATGTTTATTTATGAAGAATTATTCACTTTAAATTTAAGATGCAGTTACTTTACTGTTTACATATATTATGTTAGTTTTATCTGTAAAACCACATTATATTTTCAGACTCTTCTAATCTGTGTGATCAGATTATTTAGTTTGTAGAGTTTAAAAAAAAGTTTGATTGTTCTGCAAAACTTTTTTCCTTCATCATGAGCAACTTATAAAAAGTCCTCGTGGTTTTGTCTGTTGTAGAAAATGTAGCTTCAAAGTGAGCTGATTGCTTTGACACCTCCCCTGGAAACAGGAGCAGCCCCCCCCCCCCCACCCCAAAAAAAAAAAAGAAAGGCAGGCAGCCGGTTGTTCATCCTCGCGTCTCTTCTCTCCCCCTCAAAACACCGCGATAACTCACCCTTCCCCTCCCGCGTCTTCCTCTTCAAGCCTCGCGAGAGTTGCAGCAGCAGCTTTTTGCCTCTGCAGTGAAGTGTGGCTGGATGGTTTCTTATCTTCAAACTAAATGATAAAAAAAAAAGAAAAAGAAACCGTCCGGAGCGTGTTTAAGATGTGAAACATTAACTCAGCAGACAAAGAGTCACTTTATGATCGTAAAACTGGACATTAATCAACTTCCAGCTGATATGTTTTAGGGATGGAAACATAAATGTAGGTTAGTAAAGTTTAATGTGGAAATCTGTCCCGTAAAAATGGTGAAATATACTTCAAACTTTTATTTTTTTTACAAATTGTATTTGTGTTGTTGTTGTTTTGTGTGTGTGGGGGGGGAGGGGGAGGTGTGGGGGAGGAGGGGGAGTTATTTGATGAACAAAGTGAGATTATTTCCTGCTTCCTTCCATCGAGCCTGGTGCGTAAAAACTAGAAGTAATCTGGTAACGTGCGTAAAGACAAGAGATGCTTTGGTGGCCACGTCCCCTTGGAGACTGGAGACAACACGTGATGAGCTTTACTTATCAGGTTTAGAGGGAGAGAGAGGGGGGAGGGGAGGGGAGGAGGGGAGGAGGGGAGACGGAGTCCGGGCAGGAATTAAAAAAATAAAAAACATACATCTCCAAATAAACATTTTCCTCCTTTTCCTCGACTTTTCCTTCTTCTTTCCTCCGAGAGAGGAGAGCGAAGAGGAGGAAGAAGAGAGGCAGCAGCAAAGAGGAGGGAGGAGGAGGGGAGGGAGGAGGGGAGGAGGGAGGGAGGGAGGAGGAGAAGCCGGAGTAAAGTTTGTCCAAGTTTGCACATCCCTTCGGAAACGCCATTTTGATTCCTCTCCTCTTCGGAGCAAGTTTGCAGCCTCTCTCTCTCTCTCTCTCTCTCTCTCTCTCCCTTCCTTTTTTTTTTTTTTCTTCATCCCCCTTTATCATCCACCATCACCCATCATCATCATCATCATCATCGCCCCCACCACCACCACCACCACCATCATCATCATCCTCGCCACGATGTCTCGGCGCAAGCAGCCGAACCCCAACAAAGTCCAGCGTAAGTCTGCTCCTTCCTCTCTGCGGGTTTCGAGGCTGTTTTCCGGCTCCGAGCTCGTCGCGCTCATCGAGCTGTCGGACGCCGGAAACTTTGGACTTGTTGCGGCTGTTGAAGTGAAGTTTGTCGGCGGAGATGTGAAGTGTTCAGGACGGAGCTGCTCTGCTTCCTAGTTTGATGCGCATCCAAAGCGGTGGAATTCAGCCGCCGTGTCTCCTTCCTCCTCCGTCCTCCTCCGTCCTCCTTCCTCCTCCTTCGGACACCGACTCCGTGTTTTATCGACTTGTTCGGTCCAAACTTTCCACCGGCCGTGTGCACGTTATTCGGAGGGTTTCTTTTTTTTTTTTTTTTTTTTTTTTTGCTCCCGCGGGGGAGGGAGGGGGGGGGAGGGGAGGGGGGAGGACAGGAGCGGGTTCAAAGTCTCGCTCGCTGCCGGAGCCGAGCATCATATCTCGGGTGCACTTTGGTCGAAGCCTCGCTGCTCGTGGCCATGTGTTAAAAAAAGAGAAAAAGCGACCAGACACCCCGAGCTAACGAAAGCTAACGGCAACTAGCATCGCTGCTTCCTGTTTTGCGGGCTTTTCACAGGAAAAGTCACCTGTTGCTTCGCGGAAGTTTAAAGTTTGAAGGAAACTTTTACAAACCGCGTTTTCTGAAGTAATCCAGCGTGCACGTTGTCATGGTGACGCCGGGTTGTTTGTGACCTCGCGGGACGCTTTAATGCTGCGGGAGTGATGGACGTGTCCGGCTCGGTGATGCGGATGTGTTTGACCCTCACCGCGTCCCTTACATCTTTATTCACGAGTTTGTCCCAGTGGGACGTTGTTCGTCGTGATTCAGAGCATCAGATGGATGAAAACACCCGACGGGTTTTATTTAGAAAGCAACAAGGCTGTATGTGGATGTTCAGACTGTTGAACGTGGTTCAGTGTTTTCATAATATCAAATCATTTTATTTTGACGGGGGAATCGCCCCGACTTCCGGTCGTGTCTCGCTAACTGCTGCTTAGCCCGACGCTGCTGTGACCTTGCCGAGACATATTTAGCAAGAAAGCGACCCCTGTTCATTGACGAAGCGGCACCGACCGACCCGGTGTCCGGTGTCCGGTGGTCGCGCGCCCCGCTCGGTGCGACCCCGTTTTTTTGCGGCTGTTTGGCGACTTTTCGCTGCGTTTCGGAGACTTTTTTTCTCCCTCCACCGTCTCCGGTTACGCGCAGCATCGACGTGACGCCTGTTGCATCCTCCCCCCCCCCCTCTCCCCCTCCTCCCCCCCCCTCTCCCCTCCTCCTCCTCCTCCTCCTCCTCCCTCTTACTCCCTCTTTTCTCTCTTTCGACATCCTCCGGGCTTGAACGCACATTTTAAACGTTAACGCATCACTTATTCGGACTCTTCTAAAAGTTCGTCTCCGGCCTCGAACCGCCGCCTCGCTGAGCTTCGTGTTTGAGATCAGCTGTTCGCTTCGTCACCGTCGAGGTGTTGGTTCCGTGTTGGTTCCGTGTTGGTTCATGGCGGATGATGCTGGTGAATAACTCAACAACGTGTTTTTCTTTTACTGTGTCCAAAGAGAGTTTCTTATCGGAGACCCGGTGAATGATTGATGGACGGGTTTGGGTTTGGTGGAAGAGATGGTTTCTATTCCTCCTCCCCCCCCCCCCCTCCTCCTCCTCCTCCTCCTCCTCTCCTCCTCCTCCTCTCTGTCTCAGGGTTGGACTGGTTAGATAATGGTTGCTAAGGGACACCCCCTCCCCCCCTCCCTCAGGGACTTTAACTTTTAAAGGAGGAATATAACTTTTAAAAGAGCAAAAATTCACTTTTACAAATAAAAAGTTCAACCAATAACTAATAAAATGCACCATTAAGCAGTTCAGTTCAATTTTTGTATGTAAGTTTTGCTTTTAAAATAATAAAGTAATATTTTACGTGACCGTTTAGTAAAACACTCGTGGTGTCACTTTAAAGTGGTTTAATAAGAAATAGTTTTGTGTGGTTTGATTGGAAGCTGACGTGGCTAACGTTAGCACACTTATGGGATGTTTTGCAGTCGTTGCAGCTTAACGTGACATTTAGCGTGTAAATCAGCCTGGTGTGTGTCGGTGCTGCAGTTTGAACGAACTTCACGAAGGAGTCGTGTTTTTAGCGTCGCGGTCCTGGAGCGCTGTTTTGACCTCCTGTGGTTTCAGGTACGTTGGAGTTTATTCGTTGCAGTGTGACGTTGAACCCTGAACACATCTCCAGGAGTGTTCCTGGTGCTTTTTTAGGTTTTTTTTTTTTTTTTTTATCTCCCGTGGCGTCGCCGTAACGTCGTTACACGGTTGCTATGGCAACTTCAACCGACATGCGGCGCCCCAACGAGAGCGCGTGGCGGCTTCACGGTGCTTTTAGAAGCTTTTCCTGCGATGATAACCTGAATAGTCCCGCTGGGTTTGGTCCTCCTCTCCTCCTCTTCCTCCTCTTCGTCCTGACAGGAGGAGGAGGAGGAGGAGGAGGAGGAGGAGGAGGAGGAGAGATCCGGATGAGCAGTTAGCATTCCATTACGAAATTCAACACTGAGGCCGAGCCGGGCCGTCGGCGACAGGCTGATCTCCTCCGTCTCACACCGACGGGTCTTCTAACCCAAGGGGGAATTTTAACTCCTCCTTTGGTTTTCAAATGGAGATGTATGGTGGGGGAGGGGCGGGGTGGGGGTGGGGGGGTTAATCAAAACATCAAAGTGGGTGTGAAGTCCTCGACCTGAAAAGTTTCCGTCACAGATAACCAGATCAGTTCTCCAGCTACCTGTTGATGACATCATCGGTTTGTCAGCTGATCTCAATCGATCCAATATCAGGCATCCCGATTTATTCAAACAAAAACGGCCACTCGTCTAATTTAACCAGCAAATACTCCGGTTTATTTACAGTGAACTTGTTCTCGCCACGTTTTACTACTTTATGCTGCTGATTTATTGGATCGTCATGTGACGCCGACGAGTCAAACAGGAAGTAGAAGGCAAACAGACGCCACAATAAAAGCGTCTTCACGTGCACAAGAGTCTGAAACTCTTGACATATCATAGTGATACGTAACAGTCCTTCTTCTTCTTCTTCTTCTTCTTCTTCTGCGGTGGACATTTTGAGATGCTGATGTCGTCGATGATGTCGTACGCTCACGCCGCCACAAAGAGCGTCTTGTGTTCTGGTGTGACGGTTGTCCTCCATTGTAAGAGACCTTTTTTATGTGGGAATTGAAGACACACACACACACACACACACACACACACACACACACACTCACACACACACACACACACACACACACACACACACACACACACACACTCACTCACACACACTCACACACACACACACACACACACACACACACACACACTCACACACACACACACACACACTCACACACACACACACACACACACACACACACACACACACACACACACACACACACACACAGACAGCCTGCAGTCAGTCGTGTAAAGACATGATGCAGCAGGTTGGAGGAGTGAAACCAACCGACTGTGACTTCACTTCTTCTCCTCGTCTTCATCACTGGTTTCATTTTCTGTTCAGCAGTTTGACACTTTGACTTTCTCTGATCTCCTGGTTGATTGATTTATTGATTGATTGGTTGGTTGGTTGATTGATTGATTGACGAGACTCATCAGAGAACCTTTGTCTGTTTTCACGTCTGCATCATCAAAAACATAATTTACATGATTTAATTACTTTTCTAATTTCTAATAATTCTGTTTACATTTATTTTGACTTTCAAGTTTCCTCACTTTAGGTAGAAAATATATTTTATTTAAATTTTATTCAAACATTTTTCTAATTAGAAATCTCAAATTATACAATAATTTTTTTTAGAAATTAGTTTGTTGGAGAAATATTTTCAACTTTGTGTAATAGTTTAATATCCAGATGATTAATTTGACCTTTTGAACTCTCATTTTATATGAAAGTATGATAACAATGATAACAAATGAAGTATAAATGACATTTATTGTTTGCAATAAAAATGATATTCAAATTATATTTAAATCATTAATCATTTAGATTGTGTTTTTGCAAAATAGTAAAAATATTTCTGAATGAATGCAGTTCAACTGTAAACATTTAACAAGGAGTTTGTTTATTTATTTAAGTGGTTGTAAATTTGTACTTGTGTATTATTAAAAACATCTTCAGTTTTTCATTAAACAAGAACACATAATTTAACACAGTAGAAACAATAGAAGTCAACAAACAAACAAACAAACAAAACAATCAAATCAAATAAAAAACAACACAGATTTTTAAGGCGAGCAGACGGCTGAAACCTCGTGTTTCATTAGTGCGTCATTAATGCCACTAATGTGTGTGTGACAAGTACACAGCAGTCATGTGGAGGAACGTGTGTGTGTGTGTGTGTGTGTGTGTGTGTGTGTGTGTGTGTGTGTGTGTGTGTGTGTGTGTGTGTGTGTGTGTGTGTGTGTGTGTGTGTGTAAACAGTGTTAATGGGGAGTTTCAGTGGGACGTTTGTGTCCACATGGACTGAAGTGATGCAGCTAATTAAAAGCTGTCATTGTCCCTCTGAGAGATACACACACACACACACACACACACACACACACACACACACACACACACACACACACACACTGACTGTGTGTGACTATAGAGACCTTTTTGCGGTTTCATCGATGCTGCAGCTGTGAAATATTAGTGAAATAGAGGATTAAGAGTCAATCAGAGTGTGAGGAAGAGGAGGAGTAGATGTAGATGGAGGTGACTTCACCTCCTTCCTTTCCTCCTTCCTTTCTCTCTCCCGGCTTCGCTCCCTGTACCCAGCTTCTATTTATAGCCTCTCCTTTTTTTAGATAAGATTATGTTCCATCCTCTGACCGAGGAGGTGAAGGAGGAGTTAACATACAGTTCAGAGAGGAGGAGGAGGAGTAGTTAACATACAGTTCAGAGAGGAGGAGGAGTAGTTAACATACAGCTCAGAGAGGAGGAGGAGGAGGAGGAGGTGAAGCAGGGAGTTTGGGGTGAAAGTTGACTCAAACTGTTATCAGCTCATTTTCTTCACCTCTTTTTCTTTGTTAACTTTTAAATGCAGCTGACTGAGCTGATTCTCATCATCAGATTTTAAATCAGGACAATGAATCAATGTTTCTGCAGTAAAACCAGTCGCTCAACAGAAAAATATAAATTGAAATCAGTAGAATTTTTCTTTTAAAGCAAAAAGTGTAAATCTAATCAATTAATAAAAGTAAATAATTTTGGTTGCAACATGTAAAATCCCCTAAAAAGCAGCAAACCTTTCAAATGTGTGAATTTTTGGTCTTTTAAAAAGTAATCAGCAGCTGCTTTGATGATTGATGAGCCCATCAGAGACTTTCACACCGTCTCCATCATTTAGGTGGGGGTTTGGATGCAGACACAGAGGTGTGGAGGAGGAGGAGGATGATGATGAAGGGCGGGGAGTGGAGGGGGGGGGGGGGTGCGAGTCGACCTCTTACACCTCTCTGCTTGACCAAATGGCTCGTGGCCTTCCCCCGACAGAACCTGAGACCTGAGTCTGTCCTGCTGAGACGGCCGTCTGGAAACGCTTTTATTTTGAAAAGCGTCCTCGGCTCAACAGATACCTGCGTTGTGTTTTAATAATGGAGATCGTCTTTTCTTCGCTCCATCTTCATGGTAAACGTCAGATATTCAAGTTAGAAATGAACTTCAAAGACACAAATGTTTCTGCAGGAGAGGAAGAATTTTTTTTTAATTTTTTTTGCCTTGTTTTGTGTCTTCGAGGTTGTTTTTGCATTTCTTTTTACTAGTTTTGCATCTCTTTATAAAGGTTGATTGCCTTCCAAATAAGCCCCTGGGAGCCCCTGGGCATGTACATATTCCATGTGTTCAGCAGTCCGTCCACTCACAGCACCAGTTCAATCAGAACTGACTAAGATGTTTTAAATCCGAGCGCTCCCAGGAAGCGGTGTTGTAAACGTTGTGAATGTTGTGAACGTCCCTCCTTGTTGCACCGGTTTGTGAGTCAGAGTTTTCGGATGCTCGCCGTGTTGAAGGTGTGCAGCTGAGTCATCCTGGAGGTGACGATGAGACTCGCTCTGTCAGAGCAGGCGTTGCTCTTCATCTTTCTCCTAGTTTGAGAAGAAAAGTTTCTGATTTCGTAAAGTACAAAGCAGAAGGTCAGACTCAGTTTGACGTCCACAAGAATGATTTTTTTTTACATTGGTTGGATTTTTGTGTTCAGCTACTGAGAACAAAAGAACAAACAGTGACATAAAGCGGTGAAAACTCAGGAACGTTTTATAAAAAAATGCCCAAAATGTTGCTGAGCTGAAGTCTTCAGTTGTCTTGTTTTATTTTGTTCAACCAAATATTCAGTTTACAAGAATGTTTAACAAAGAAAAAGCAGAAAATAGTCTCTTCAGTAGACTTTGAAATGCAGTGGGAGGAAAACCTTTTTTCCTTCAGTACAAAACTCCATCTAGGAAATGATTGTTTTCAAAAATTTGCTCAACACCTTGATCTTACATACAAGACTCCATTCAGAAAATGACCGATTTAAGACAAATAAAAATGTCTACATGTTTACAGCAGTTGATCACCTGTCGACCAATAAACTGATCGATTAGTGTGTGAAGGCTGAAAACTGAACGCTGAGAGGCGACGAGAAGATGAGTGTCATTGGAGACACTAAAGTAGGACACACACAGTTTAGTGTGTCGGTTGATGAGTCTCCTCCCATGAAAGTGTGTTTATGTGGGATTGGTGTCACCACACACACACGCACATACGCATATGCGCACGCATACGCACACACGCATACGCACGCATACGCATGCACACACATGCATACGTGCACACACACACGTACACACACGCATACGCACACACACGCATACGCACACACACACACACACACACACACACACACACATGCATACGCACACACTGCTTTGTGGTCTCATGGCTGAGTTTAAATTTAGGCAAGAGGCAGCTTACTTTTACACACACACACACACACACACACACACGTGCTTGTGCACCTGTCTTTGTGGGGACCCCAGGTGACACCAGACGTTCTGAGGACCATGAACTTTAACCTCAACCTGACCCGAATCCCTGAACCGGGTCTGAACCATCAAACACGCACTTTAGCAGTGTGTCCTCACAAAGATGGAACCACACACACACACACACACACACACACACACACACACACACACACACACACACACACACACACCAGAGTCTTTATATAGCAGTGAACTCTATAGTTAGACTGAGTCAATACTACATCGTCTCTCTTTGGCTTCGCTGCTGTCAGCTGGTTTACACCAAGACTGTTGTTGTTTGTTTGTTGTTGACATCAGTCTTTAATATATTCTCAGTGTGTGACATCTAGAGTGGGTGACAACAAAGTAAAGTCCATTTTTAGCGTCTCAGATGTGAATATTTTCTTATAATTGAATTTATCTGTGTGTAAACTGAATATTTTTTACGTTTGGACCAAACTTTTTAAGATAATTTAATGTTAAATGTTTTTCCACAATAAAATATGTTTAGCATTATGATTAAGACCAAACAATTAATGGTAAAAGTGATCTGGTTGCATCCAGAACTATAAATCGACCGTTTTCTCAATGGAGTCTGGTATCAAGACCGAAAATGTTAAAAGATCTTAAAATCTCAGAAAAATATAAAATATTTGACAATGTTTTGATAATAAATATAAACTGTGGAAATATAAACCGTAAAAATCCCCCCCGCTTTTTTAAATTTTTTTTAAACCCAATCATTTTCACAATGGGGTTTTGTATTAGATGGTAAAAAAATGGTAAAAAAAAAATCTCTCCAGTTGAATTTCAGTGTCTTTTGAAATGATAAAACTTAGAAATCTCAGGAATATATTGAATATTTGATCATGTTTTAATAATTAATATAATTTGTGGGAATTAAAACTAAAAGCGCCTCTGAGTTTTTTTTTTTATTATTATTTTTTTTTTAAACAATCATCTTCCAAATAGAGTTTTGTATTTGAGGACTAGAAATGTTCGAACCAACGTTAAATACAAACTTGTTCTTGCATAAACTTTAAAGTTTAATAGTGAAGCAGCAGGGACTTTATTAAACTTTATTTACTTTGTGGTTCGACTGTGTTGCGGTCGTTGCTGCTGTGCGTCCTTGACCTGATGAGTTTGTTACTGAGGTACATTTTGCGTAACTCGGTTTGCTTGGAGCTGATAAGCTCGCTGAAAGTTAGATTTTTTTTTTTTTTTAAGTCACCTGACTTTATTTAGTGGGTTTTTTTTACTTTTCTACAAGCCGCCAATTCACACCATAAAACTATATATTTTTTTCCTTCATGCCGAATGACTGCGGTTTTTTTTTGGTGAAGTTTTCCTGGAAGCTCGGCAGCAGAGGATGAACAACATCTCTGACGGTTACATAACTCCGTCTCTGATAATAACGGCTTCACATGGACCAACGACACAGAGAGAGAGAGCAGCTATTGTTTCTCCACTTCCTCCATCTCCTCCTCTGCTCTCCTGATGAGAGGCTGCTTCACTTCCTGTTAACCCTTCCTCCTCCTCCTCCTCCTCCTCCTCCTGCCGTTCTTCCTCTCTCTTTCTCTCCCAACGGAAAAATGACATATTTGGGGAAATGCTGAGCTTAACATAAAGACAAAATGTTGTCTTTGAATATTTTGGATTTTAACTGTTGGAGCATCAAGAAACACTGAAGTTCAACTTTTCGGCCTCTAATATAAAACTCCATTTAGAAAATGACTGTTTTTAAAAAACTGGAATTTTATGGCTTAAATTTCCACAGCTTGTATTCATTATCAAAACATGGTCAAATATTAAATGTTTTTCTGATATTTTTAGTCTTTTAACGTCACTGACATTTTTTTGAAACATTTTGGCCTTTTGTTTCAAGACTTCATTGAAAAAAATTATCATTTTAATGAGTACAGCTAAAATGCAGATTAGTTTTTCTTTTATGATATTAAACTGAAATCAATATAATGTGATGTGATGTCATCACCAACAGTTTACATTCATGGTAATTATGTCATAATTTTTTTACTCAAACGTAAGAAGATAAAAAAACAGCATTAAGAAATAAATGTTAAAGAGAACAAAATACGCAACAAAATATTTTAAGTTATTGGATTAAAATTATAGCTATCTTGGTGTCAGTCTCTTAATTCCGCTTCACCAGAATAAAATAATTAAATGTGTAACTGTTCCTTTAAATGCAGCGGCGGCATGTTGGTGTTTAACGTAGAAAATCATAAAATCCAAGATAAGCTTCTGTGAGCATCTTCCTCCTCCTCCTCCTCCTCCTTCTCCTCCCGCCTTTCATCTCCTTAGCTCCCCTCCCCCCACCACCACTCCTCCTCCTCTTCCTCCTCCCTCCATCCGTTGTGACATTCTTTCACAGTCGAGGCGCTCGGACTTTGGACTCGCAGTAAATATGGCTTTATTTGCTGCGAACAGGGTGAAGGTGGCTCACTGTGTGTGTGTGTGTGTGTGTGTGTGTGTGTGTGTGTGTGTGTGTGTGTGTGTGTGTGTGTGTGTGCACGCCATCAGCCATCTCTCACACACACAGCCCCATGCAGTGGTAGTTAGCTCTGCAAGCTGCTTATCAGCAAGACAGTCTCACCCCCCCCCCACCCACCATACACACACACACACACACACACACACACACACACACACACACACACACACACACGGAGCCACTGGCATCCCATACAACAGGTCTGTCCTCCACCCCTCCTCCATCCATTCGTCCATCCGTCACCTCAAAACACGCCTTTAGTTTTGCTGTTTGAGGAATTTTATTGCAGCGGAGCTTCGAACATCCTGCCGCCTTATCAAAATAAAGCGCAATGCAAACACCTCTTGCAGAGCTGCAGTGAGTTTAAAACCTCGTGTCTGGTGAGACCAGAAGGAAGGAATCACTTGCTTTGCTTTGGCCTCTTCAAAGTAAAAGTCTGGTGGATTAATCAAAAAAAAAAAAAAAAAAAAAGAGCAGATGGAGAAAAACTATTTGTAAAAACAGTAGATTTTTAAATGGAGTCTTGTGTGAGAGACAGAATGAGTGTCTGTTGAGACGGTAAGAGTTCAGAGCTTTTAATGTTTGACAGGTTGTTTTGTTACTTTAAAAACAGTAGTTTTCTGAATGGAGTTCTGTATGAGAGGAAGACGAGTCTGCAGCAGGGAGGAAGGTGTTAAACTAATGGAGGCTGCAGCAGCACTTCCCTCCCTCCCTCTCTCTCTCTGTTTCTGTCTGTTGCTCGCTCGCCCTCCTCTTCCCTGTTCACCTTTCTTGCTGACTAAACAGTTTTGTCAGCTGGCTGCTGCTAAGGGAGGAGGAGGAGGAGCAGGAGGAGGAGGAGCAGGAGAAGCATGCAAATAACAGTGGCGGTAAATCAACAAAGGTAGATTGAGTTTGAACCACAATCACTTCAGAAAATACACAAACACACAAAAGTGTGTGTCGCTCTGAATTTCAGCCCTTGTGAGGACTTTCATGTCAGATGTGGTGGATTATGTTCGAGTTGTAGGGACGGGAAGACACCATCTCCTTGTTTCCTTTCCTTATTTGTCTCCTTGTTTCATCTGTTTTGTCAGCTTGTTTTTTTTTTTTTTTCCTTGTTTCTTCTCCTTTCTCGTTTGTTTCTCCTTGTTTCCTTTCCTTGTTTTGCCATCTTATTTCCTCTCCTTGCTTACTCCCCCTGTGGTGACACCTTGTTTCCTGTCCTCATTTCCTCTTCTTGGTTCCTTTCCTCTTTTCCTTTCCTTGTCTCCTTCCCTTGTTTCCTCTCCTTGTTGTGTCACTTTGTTTCCTCCTGTTGTCTCCCGTCCTCGTCTCCTCTCCTCTGATCTGGGACCAGTTTCCTGTCCCGTCTCCTCTTTGTGTTTGTACTTTTATTTTGAAAAGACGCTGGCTGAGAGCAGCAGATGTTTTATTTTATCGGGTCTCTTGAACTTCCTGTAAACTGTTGTTGCGTTTGTGCAACATGTGAATGGAGCCAGTCGGCCATAATCCCCATTAATCTGACTGTTAGCTGTAATCTGACACACACACACACACACACACACACACACACACACACACACACACACACACATATCCCTCTGAGCAGGTACAATTGTTTGTTCTGCAAACACAAGACACGCCTCGTTGCCGTGGCGACCGCAGCGTCAACATGCCCCCAGACTTTCTTTTTTTTTTTTGTGTGTGTTCTTTGACACAAACATGTACGTCCATGTTGACCTGAACATGTGTGTGTGTGTGTGAAGGAGGAGGAGGAGGAGGAGAAGCAGGTCTGGTTTTCTCCTTCTTGATTTCATGTCCTGGTCTTTGAAGGTCTTTGATGTTTTGATGTTAACTTTGAAACTTCCTGGTTCTAAGCTCCTCCTCCCTCCATCCTCATCATGTTCTTCCTCCTTTTTTCCTCTTCTTCTCCATCCTTCTGCCCTTCCTCCTCCTCCTCTTCCTCCTTCTGCCCTTCCTCCTCTTCCTCCTCCTGCTCTTCCTCCTCTTCCTCCTTTGTGAGTGGACTTCTGTGTGTGAAGGTTCAGAGCGTCTGGAGACATAAACGTCCACAAACACTCGATACGACGACCGTCAACACGCGCTTTTATTTTCTTACATCCTCCTCTTTCACTCTTCTTCGTCTCTCGGCAGTAACTGAATTTGAGTCATCAATCATTCTGCAGATCGATCGTTTTATCTTTAAAATGTCCAGAAACAAAGAGGAGCTTCACATTCTCACAGTAAACACCCGATATTTTACATTTTTATGAACCATAAAGCATCAGGATGAGGATTGGTGAGCAGAAGAGTTCACTGATACTTTATTGATTCATTGACTGTTTGTCGCAGCTTTAACGTCAGTTTATTTAAAAACTCTTTAAAACAGAAAAAAACTGTTTGTTTGTGTGTGTGTGTGTGTGTGTTACCTGGTGGGGGAGATGTGTGTTGGTGTGAGTGTGTGTTTGGGGGGGTGGCTCATACATGTTTGCCAGGAAGGGTCTGTAGGTGTGTGTGTGGTGGGTGTGGCCTCAGGTGTGTATTGGGGGGTTTGCAGTTGTAGGTGTGCCCACCAGACTCCATTCAACGTTTAGCTGAGAATAACAATGAACCCTCCCATGGGAAAGTGCCTTGGTGGGACACACACACACCTATGCATGAACACACAAAGGTAGGGGCGTGTGTGTGTGTGTGTGTGTGTGTGTGTGTGTGTGTGTGTGTGTGTGTGTGTGTGTGTGTTGCCCTGAAGGCAGACTCACAAAGAGGCTTTGAGTCTTTTCACTCGGCTGAAACCTGGTCTTCCTCGGCACCACGCCCTGCACACACACACACACACACACACACGCACACACACACACACACACGGGGCACACACAGACACACACACACACACACACAGCATCTGCATCTCATTTCTGTCCTCCTCGTCTCCTCTCCTTGTTTCACCTCCTTCTTCCTCCCTCATCTTCTTCATTTCCTCCTCCAATCGCCTCCCCTTTTCTTTCAAAATAAAAGCTAGACATCAGAACAGCTGACTGTGAGCTCCTCATCTCCTCTGCAGGGAGGGAGGGATGGGGGTGGGGGGGGGGGGTCTACTGTCCTGTCTTGCTTAATATTCTGTCCGGTACCAAAATAAAAGCATGACAGGGTTTATAAAAAGTAAAAAAAGGAAAGAAAAGTATTTTACTAGTTACAGTACAAAGGAGGGAGGAGACAAGGGAGGGACAGAGGAGAGAGGAGAGAGGAGGAGGTAAATACAAAGCAGGAATAATAAGGAGGGATGAGAGGGAAAAGGAGAGAAGGAGTCTGAGATGAAAGAAAGAGGAGGAGGAGGAGAGAAACTGAAGGAGGGATGAAGAAGAAAGAGCATCTTTGGTCAGACGTCAGCTGAACTGCATCATCTAATTACAAGTGTGTGTGTGTGTGTGTGTGTGTGTGTGTGTGTGTGTGTGTGTGTGTGTGTGTGTGTGTTCTGACACAAAGGCGTCCATTATGGAGCGATGAGGAGGTTTCTCTCTCTCTCTCTCTCTCTCTCTCTCTCTCTCTCTCTCTCTCTCTCTCTCTCTCTCTCTCTGCTTCACTTTGTTTTAACTACATGAAACTTTATTTACACGAAACAAGAATCACTATTTTGGAGCAGTGCATTCTGGGAAATGTATGCAAACGACTAAACTGTTTTTTTGGGGTTTTTTTATGATAATAACAATAAGAACTTTAGAATAATGTGAAAAACTTCTGACAAACATCCTGATTATTAAAAACATATTTAAACGTTTTTTGTCGCCACAGTTCCAGTTTTAAAAACAATTTTTTATTAAGTAAATAAAAAAAGTAATACAAATTTATTAAATAAAAAACAGAATAAGGGAAATATTATTTTTATTTAAAATAATTGACAAAGTAATTATAAATAAAGTT
>NW_027185431.1:1054950-1059026 GCF_022577435.1 Embiotoca jacksoni
AGAAGAATTTGTGTTCTGGGCAAAAACAAAACCAACGATTGGATTCACAGAAGTTTTATTGAAAGCGATGCTTCTATAAATTCAACTAAAATAAGACTTGAAATGACCGAGGTGAGAAAGAAAAGATCTAAAAAAGAGACATCAAATGATCCAAAACAACAACAAAAATTCTTAAAATAAGCAAAGTGAGACATTTTGGACTAAAAGAGATGTTAAAGGAGGAAAATAAGATCCAAAACCACAAAGATAAAATCTGAAACGACAAGAACGAGCCGTAAAACCACGAAATTGAGACGTTAAACGAGGAAAAAGATTCGCAGAATACGATTTAAAAACATGTCGTGAGATGTTTAACAACTGAAATAAGATGTGTTTTCAAATAAATTCCTATTTTTTTTTAATAAAGCTCATCATAGGTCAGCTGATGTCGCTTCACTCTCTCACCGTTCCCATGGCGACATGAGGAACCGGCCCGCGCTGAGAGACAACAGGAAGTAAAACTGCTGAGTCATGAAGCTGCGTATCCTCCACACACACACACACACACACACACACACACACACACACACACACACACACACACACACACACACTCACACACACACACACACACACACACACACACACACACACAAATATCCTTCAGTCATATGTGAGGCGTGTCGGGGCAGCACTGTGTGTGTGTGTGTGTGTCTCTGTGTGTGTGTGTCTCTGTGTGTGTGTGTGTGTGTGTGTGTGTGTGTGTTGAGGAGGAGGAGGCGGAGGAGGAGGAAGACGTGTTGATGTCCTTGAGGCAGGCGTCGGGCAGCAGCCAATCAGCTGTCGGGTTACATGGAGGGCGGCGGCCGGGGGGCCAATCAGAGCAGAGTTTAGTCGAGTAGCTCGTCCGGTCCGACCGGATTCTCTCCGAACACTTCGGCCTCGTCTTTTCCTTCTACTTCTTCTTCCACTTCTTCTTCTTCTTCTTCTTCTTCTACTTCCTCTTCTTCTTCTTCTTCTACTTCTTCTTCTTCTTCCTGTTTCTGTCATTCGACTCCCTCCACACCCACTGTCTCCATGGTTACTACACCGGCTCCATCACCACGAAAACATCAGTTAGACTTAAAAAGTTTTTGTTTGTGAAGTGTTCGTTTTTTTTTTATGAGAAAACGCATCATTTCTCCTCTCTACTCAGGTGTTCCACCTCCTTTTTCTCCTCCTCCTCCACCTCCTCCTCCTCCTCCTCCTCCTCCTCCTCCTCATCGTCCTCCTCCCTACACTTGTTCATGCCTGTCAACCAGAAGCGGAGCTACATTCCTCGTTCTGCTCCGCGAGTTATTTTTACCATCAGAGTTGCCGGCCGCTCAGCATCGTTTCATCCACACACACACACACACACACACACACACTCACACACACAATCACACACACACACACTCACACACACAATCACACACACTCACACACTCACACACACACACACACACACACACACACACTCACACACACACACACACACACTCACACACACACACACTCACACACACACACACTCACACACACACACACACTCACACACACACACACTCACACACACACACACACACACACACACACACACTCACACACACACACACTCACACACACAATCACACACACTCACACACTCACACACACACACACACACACACACACACACACTCACACACACACACACACACACTCACACACACACACACTCACACACACACACACTCACACACACACACACACTCACACACACACACACTCACACACACACACACACACACACACACACACACTCACACACACAATCACACACACAATCACACACACTCACACACACACACACACACACTCACACACTCACACACACACTCACACACACACACACTCACACACACACACACACACACACTCTCTCTCTCTCTCTCTCTCTCTCTCTCTCTCTCTCTCTCTCTCTCTCTCTCTCTCTCTCTCTCCGGTTCTCTCTCTCTCCGGTTCTCTCTCTCTCTCTCTCTCTCTCCGGTTCTCTCTCTCTCCGGTTCTCTCTCTCTCCGGTTCTCTCCTCCTGGTCGACCCAGTTCCTCTGAAACACTCCGGTTCATGTTTCAGGTGTGAAACCTGCTGAAGAACCGGCTGCTTTTAATCTGATTATTATTTTAAATGATGTGTTTGGAGCTTTTTTTTGTTTTTCAAAAAAGGAAAATTATAACTTTAATCTGCTTCATTAGCAACTCTGATGGTGAACAAGGCGGCGTTAACGTAGACTAAAAGATAACTTCATTAATTAAAGTGAAAATCAAAGGCTAGTCGTGCGTTTGGCTTTAAAATAAAACGAGATTATTTTGTATTAATACTAGAAAAAAAAACTTTTTAAACATAATTTGTTTACAAAATCATCAGATATGGAGTTGAGATGCTAATGCTAAATGCTAATTTGCAGAAACCTGGTAAATTTATTTTGATACTTTGATCATTTTTATATAATTGTTATAACGGAATATAAATCGCATGTTTTGCTTAAAAATTGAGGCAGTCGTGTAAGTTTAATCTAGAATGAGTCATAAATTATGTAAAAAAGTTTTTTTTTTTTTTAAAGTGCAACTGAAACAACTTAAAGGTTTTATAGAAACAGGTTTATTGAACACTTCCTGAATTTGTCTCGTAAAACGCACCGAGTGGAGAAGCTAACGCTAGCCCGTAGCGTTACGCACACAAATCTTCACCGTACATTTATGTTCACGTTCGTTTGTCAGACCAACAGAACCAGAGGGTTAGCTTCGCTTTGGCACCAACGACGCTCCATGTCATTTTATTGTAATTGTATATCTCGTGATTTTACTAACGTAAAACCTGTCGCTCCGTTGGAATTAATAACGTTGTCGGTTTTAAAGCCGCGCAAAGCTCCAAACTACGCAAAGCTCCAAACTACGCAAAGCTCCAAACTACGCAAAGCTCCAAACTACGCAAAGCTCCAAACTACGCAAAGCTCCAAACTACGCAAAGCTCCAAACTACGCAAAGCTCCAAACTACGCAAAGCTCCAAACTACACAAAGCTCCAAACTACACAAAGCTCCAAACTACACAAAGCTCCAAACTACACAAAGCTCCAAACTACGCAAAGCTCCAAACTACGCAAAGCTCCAAACTACGCAAAGCTCCAAACTACGCAAAGCTCCAAACTACGCAAAGCTCCAAACTACACAAAGCTCCAAACTACACAAAGCTCCAAACTACACAAAGCTCCAAACTACGCAAAGCTCCAAACTACGCAAAGCTCCAAACTACACAAAGCTCCAAACTACACAAAGCTCCAAACTACGCAAAGCTCCAAACTACACAAAGCTCCAAACTACACAAAGCTCCAAACTACGCAAAGCTCCAAACTACGCAAAGCTCCAAACTACACAAAGCTCCAAACTACACAAAGCTCCAAACTACGCAAAGCTCCAAACTACACAAAGCTCCAAACTACGCAGCCGGCTGAGTCGCAACAAAGCTATAGTGAGTTAGCGGTTGCTAGCTCATTAGCTCCTGGCTTAGCGGGGGCTTTGTGTGGTGGAGGGGGGACATGGTGATAAATCCTGGCTGAGGTGGGGAGCTGTGTGGCACCTCCCTGTATCAGCTTACACCTCCTCTTATCTCCCACAATACTCAGCACATTAACACCGACAGCAGCGGATACAAAACCTGCTTCTGAAGCTCAGGATTGAAATTAAGGCTGTAAAACTGTCATTTATGATAGAAACGTATTTTTAGATTCAGTTGGATTCACCTTTCCAAGGATCTCATTATCTCCGACGTGCATCACAAACAAGCCTCCATAGAAAAACACGGAAAAATCTGCAGAACCTGCCTGAGAATTATCACATTTTTAAGTTTTCTGACGTATGAAATGAATTCATAGGTAGTTGTAAAACTGTGAAATAGCACACAGCAAAGAGGAGCTGCTAGTAGGGCGTTCGGCATACTTAGTTTTCTCAGATATAAGTAGATATATGCTAAACAATTGGGTTTAAGATGCAACTCCCTGCTGTGAGTTGTAGCGCTGCAGAACTTGCCTGAGAATTGT
>NW_027185431.1:1059126-1061626 GCF_022577435.1 Embiotoca jacksoni
TCAGGCAGCACTGAACTCACCAGAGAGATAACTGTCTGAGTTCAAAACGATCGGACACCAAAGAGTTGAATTTACGTGGTGGAGAAGCGGCGGGAACTTGAGTCGGACCGAGAATCGACCCGTGGCGCTCCAAGCTTTCAGAAACTCGTGTTCCAGATGTTGAGTGCAAACTTGTTTTTTCTTCCTCAGGTGAAGTCGGGTCCCACCGACGATGAGATCCATCAGGCCCACCTGGACAGCATCAAGGTGATCCACGTGGAGCCTCCGTCCTTCAGCCTCCCCCAGGAGCCGGCGTCGGCCTTCCTGTCCGGAGGTCTGGGTCTGAGCTTCGGACTCGGCGGGCTGGCGGCTCTCAGCATCCCTCTGAAGGACCCGGGCTCGGCCCTGCAGGGTCTCTCCCAGCGAGACGCCCTCAGCCTGCTCTCCCTGCAGCCCTTCCCGACCGGCTTCCTGCTGCAGCCCGACGGCGGCGCCGCGGCGGCCGGCGCCGCCTCGTCGGGCGTCAAACCCGGAGAGGCGGGTGGAGCCGGGATCATGGAGCTGGCCGACATCCAGCAGATCCTCAAAGTGGCGACTGCAGCGCCCAATCAGATGGGACTTCCACCTCTGGCCAAAGCTCCCGGATTCTTGAGAGGTGGGTGTCGAGAGGGAGGTTCTGGTTCTGGTTCTGGTTCTGATTCTGGTTCTGGTTGGTGTGCTGATGGTTTGTGTCCCTCCTCCAGGTCCGGTCCAGGCTCAGAAGGCGATGCCTCCACTGAAGCCCAAACCTCCCATCAGCCCTCGCTCCAGCCTCACGGCGACGACTCCCCCCACCCTGCAGAGCTCCCAGCAGGCCTCACTGGGCTGCATCAGCCCCAGCCTGCCCCCCCCCCACCCACGGCCTCTTCAAAACGCCTTCCTCCTCGTCCTCCTCCTCTTCCTCCTCCTCCTCTTCGTCAGGCAGCAACGGAGGACAGATGGACGCCGAGTGTATGGGCGACGCTCACACGCCGCCGTCGTCGTCCGATTCGCCGCCGGCCGCCACCACAGCTGTGCACGAGGAGGCGGGGCTTAGCGGCAGAAAGCCGGGAACCAAAGGAGGGAACAACGCCGGCTCGGCTAAAGGCTCGTTCCCGTGCCGCTTCTGCGACCAGGTGTTCTCCTTCTCCGGCGTCCTGCAGGCTCACATGCGCTTCCACCTCGGCATCCTGCCGCACCAGTGCAACATCTGCGACTACGTAGCGCCGGACAAAGCCACGCTGATCCGTCACCTGCGGACGCACAGCGGCGAGCGGCCGTACGTCTGCCGGGTCTGCCACTACCCGTTCACCGTCAAGGCCAACTGCGAGCGCCACCTCAGGAAGAAGCACGCCAAGACCTCGAGGAAGGACATCGAGAAAAACATCAAGTACGTCACCTCCACCGCCACCGCGGCAGCGATCACCGCCACCACCACCACCCAGGACACGGAGACGGGCTGCACCGGCGCCGAGACCACCTGCCGGTTCTGCGGCGAGGACCTGAAGACGTACCGGGCGCTGCAGATCCACCTGCGCACGCACAACGGCTGCCAGAGGAAGCCCTTCGAGTGCCGGCGATGCGGCGCCGCCTTCCTGGCCAAACGCAACTGCATCCACCACCTGCTGAAGCAGCACCCGGAGGTGCAGGAGAGGGAGATTGAGGAGCACATCGCCACGCTGCTGCCCGCAGCCGGCGCCGCCCGCACCGCTCCGGTGAACCCGACGGCGTTGAACGGGATCGGTCAGGCGCTGCAGGCGGTGAAGGTGGAGGAGCTGCCCGGCGCGGGTTATCCCACAGACCTGGACCAGCCGCTCGACTTCTCCTCCAAGAGCCGCGGAGGCGGCGGCAGCCTCGCCGGGTCGCCCGGGGTCAAACTGGAGAACGCGTCCCCGACCTTCGACTGCTCGTCTCTGGACCAACCCATCGACCTCTCCATCCCCAGCAAGAGGCAGCGGAGGGAGGCGGCGGGCGAGAGGAGGGAGATCAAGACGGAGCAGAGCGGCAGCAGCATCGTGGAGCAGCAGCAGCTCGCCGTGTCCAAGGACGACAAGACGGCGAGCGCCCTGCCCCCCCCTGCACCCGCACCCCCAGCTCGGCTGCTACCAGCTCCCCCCCGGATCCACCCCTCCCCCCGGCTCCCTGCCCGGCTCCGCGCGGGCCCAGCGCCTCAAACCGCTGCTACCCAAACCCAGCGCCTCCTCGGCGCCCTGCACGTCTCTGAAGGAGCTGCCTCCGCTCGCCTCCATCGCTCAGATCATCCACTCCGTCTCCGGAGCGCCCGACCTGCTGAAGAGGGAGGCGGCCTCGCTGGAGGGGAAACTGGGCGTCGCCTCCTCTCAGGCCGACTCGTCCGCCGACGCCCCCGGACCCTCCGACCTCCTGGAGGCGCCGAGCGAGGAGGTCCATGAGGGATCTTCCAGGTATGTGACTTTCATTGAAAAAAAACCAAAACATTTCTATTTTACCCTGTGGTGGATCAGCTCTGATCCCCCTTCTTCCC
>NW_027185431.1:1066626-1116626 GCF_022577435.1 Embiotoca jacksoni
GAAAGACGAAAACCTCGTTTTCTTGAAGTGCCTTACTACTAGTCCGACTTCTAAGAGATGTTTTTTGCTATATCTTTATCTGCATTATTACGGAGGATGGGATCTAATTTTTATAGCTTTTTATGATGACAATGATTTACATTACTATTTTTTTTTGTGCGGGGAATCTATATTTCAGCAATAAAAAAATGAATAAAGTTCCGATTTATTATTGTTCTAGATTTGTTTGAGAAATGATGATCAACTTCGGAGATGCCGATAAAGCAGACAGAGAGATGGACCGTCGACATCTGCGTTAATTCTTGTATTTAAATCACAGCCCGCACGAGACCGAACAAATCCCAGTTTTTAAGATTGAAAGCTTCGGATTTAAAGCGAACTTGTCGGGAGGTTGGAGGGAACTTGACTTGTCTTCTTTTCTGGGTTCGCCAGACACAGATGCTTTTTTTGTTGAACTTTCCGATGATCACCAGCCACCATCTCCGGTCTGACCGGCCGCCACTTCTGATATTATTTGTTTGAGGGGACAGAACTGAACTCGGAGGCCGTTCGGCTGGCGGTCGAAGTCGGAAGCTTTTTCGTAACTGGAAAAAAACCCGCAGAAGGACGTCGTCCGCACGAGAATATTCATGAACTTGTCAAAGTCTAAATTTCTGTGTGAAAAAAACAAGAACTCCTGAAAGGGCAGAAGAAAGTGTTTTGTGTTCTCCATGTTGTCTTGTTGTTTTGTTTTTTGTTTTTTTTGTTTCGAACCCGTCACACTATCGACTTTCATCCCTCAGACGCCCTGAGTTGGTTTTGCGTGTTAATAATTTCTCATTCATAATCATTCTCAGTTGATTCCATGTGTACAGTTCAACGTGACTCGTGATGTCTCGAGGATTTTTGTTTTGTTTTTCTGCATGTGTGCGATTATAAATTGACATTTCGGGTGTCGGGAGAGGAATACTTCTGTTGGGTTTGTTTTTTTTATAACTGAACAAATCAAAAGTTTTTGTTGTGTATTTGTGTGAATGTTGTGTGACTCCCGCCTGTCTCACCGTCGCCCCCTAGTGTTGTTTGTAGGGGTCACCACAGGGCCCTCAGAGTTCTAACTATCTCCGCTAATACCTGAACGCGGGTTCAGTTTACCTCAACTTCTGCTTTTAACTGCAACCAGTGAAACGAGACGAGCAGCTGCGAGCCTTTAAATCCTACGTCTTCCTACGCAGCGCTAGCAGGATTAATGCTTTGCTAGCCTGGTTTCCACTGTGGGCCAAATCAGAGCTAGCCAGGGCTAACTCATTCATGTAGCATTCATGGACTAGCGTGTATAAGTCATTACTGGCCCGGCTTGCCGAGGCTAACTCGGCATCGGCACAAAAATATAGAATACAAGTAGAAGGGCTAAGTAATTGCTATCCCGGTTTGTGCAACACGCCTTCAACCCTCACAAGGAAAACAGTGTTCATGAGCTCACTGCAGCTTCTAGCACAAGCTAGCTGTAGTTGTTAGCCTGTGTGGAAATTAACTGAAGCTTGCTAGCTGGAGAGGAAGCGTTAACTTGGTTAACTTCTCTGGTACGGTCGGTTATCCCGAGCTAGCGCTAGTCGTTAGCCTGAACCGTGCTTAGTGGATATTCAGAAGTATAAAAACACGTGCTAGCGAGGGATCACCGACCAAACCGGTCAAGCTAACCAAAGCTTGCGTTGTGTTGTTTATTTATTTTGGTCTGGTTATGATCAGTTAGCTCCAGCTAGCTTGCTAGTTTGCGTTAACCGGCCAGATCTGACGACATCAACACGTCGAGATCAGCTAACTGCATTTCTAGCTAGCAGCGGGCCTAGCTAGTTTCCTGACAGTATTATGAGTCGACCTGAGTCGACCCCGGACGAATATTTATCCCCGTTTGAGTTGTAACTGCTGTTCTCGTCTGTCCCGACACGAAGAAAAGCTAAAACAACAACTTTCTAATCACTATTTGAGGCGTACTTGTGTTGATTCTTCATCGCCGAGGTTACTTGTGTTGATTCTTCATCGCCGAGGTTACTTGTGTTGATTCTTCATCGCCGAGGTTACTGGACAACCGACAGACTCGGTTATGATTCTGGCTTTAGTGACAATCAGTTGTAATCAAATGTCAAAAAACATTAAAAAAAAAAAAAAAAAAGAAGAATTTACTAAAAACCTTCAGCTGCATCTCAGTGATTTCTAGATGGAAGGCGTGAGTAGGGACGGACGGACGGATGGACGGACGGACGGACGGACGGACGGACGAATGAATGAATGAATGAACGAACGAACGGAGGGATGAACGGAGGGATGTGGGTTTAGGTTTTGTGTTCTTGAACTGCACACGCAAACAAACAAGTCAAAGGGCTAAATTTTGACCTTAACCGGACGTTTCTATCCAAAAGGGCGTTGAGGGTTTTCTGAGCCCGACGTCGTGACCACCAGGGGGCGACGGGGAGCGCGACTGGGTTTTCTTTGTTTTTCCGTGCGAGGATGAATTTAGCTAATTTTTCTTCTTGTACATTTGTGTCTTTTTTTTTTTTTTATATATCAAGCAACCTCAAAAGCAAATCGAACCTCAGTGGCTCATAACGGAACTGTAAGGTGACGGCGGTCACTCACGTAGTCGGTGGAGGAAAACATCCATCAAATAAAGCCAGAAATGTTGAACAACCACAACTTCCGACTGTCTGACCGACCGTTCGTTGCCGTGAACTGGCACTAACAACTTCCAAAACTACTACTACTACTTTAGTACTACTAACGTTGGACTATTGCGACACAATCAAGAGAGAAAGGGGTCCGTTTCCTTCAGTCTGTCAAATAAAAAGATATTTAAGGTGAATTACGACAAAGGTTTTAAAAGCTCATTTTCCTTTTGAAGCCGTCTGTTCAGGATAAAATCAGTTTCTTCAAAACGTTCAGTTTTACTGATCCAACCGAAGTCTTTGTGGCAGAAAAGTTGACAACCAAACATTTAGATAACGAGCAAATATGTCAGTTGAAGTGTTTCTGAGTGTTTGAGGTATTTGACCTCTTCAGAAAACGACGAACATTCACGCCAGTCGGAAAACGTACCAACACGAGTCGGTCAAAATCTTTACAACAAAAGCTCTTCGAGCTAGCTCGCTAGCTTTCTGCTTTTCATCAGCTTGGTCAAAATGGCAAAAATAAGTTGACACAAGATGTTTTCTACCTTTTTGATTCCTTTTCTCAACTATTTGTATATTTTTATACCTTTGTGGGGAAGTTTATACAATAAAAATGAGGAAGATGCTACAGAGCTAATACGCTAATGGTCGACTTCGTGCGGACGGTGAACTGAATCAGCATTTTATTTTTCTAATTTGTCCAAAATTAAACAAAATATAAGAGTTGTGTTGATGAACTCGAGCTAATTTATGGAAATTATTTTTGTTCTGCAGCAGAAGCTCGCCATCGGAGAAACCTTCAGCAAAATCAACGCTAACGCTGGAAGTTTCTGTCTTTGGCAGAAACTTCCAGAATTAATAAGAATTACGTTAAATTTCTGCGTTATTTATTTAAATTTTCAGTTTCAGTGAAGGAGCTGTCCCTTTCTCTCTCTGAACTATTTCCTGGTTCGTTAGCTCTCTCTGTACACCTTCTCCTTCGGGAACGTGTGTGTGTGTGTGTGTGTGTGTGTGTGTGTGTGTGTGTGCGTGTTTGTGTGTGTGTGTGTGTGTGTGTATATATGTGTGTATGTGTGTGTGTGTGTTTGTGTGTGTGTGTGTGTGTATATATGTGTGTGTGTATATATATGTGTGTGTGTGTGTGTGTGTGTGTGTGTGCGCGCGCGCGCGCTCGGCCATATGAATACTGGACTTCCATTCGAATGCACATGGACTGTTTTTAAATGTATTTATTTGGAGCCCAGATGTGTGTGTGTGTGTGTGTGTGTGTGTGTGTGTGTGTGTGTGTGTGTGTGTGCGTGTGTGTGTTTTTGTGTTGTGTGTGTGTTTTTGTGTTGTGTGTGTGTGTGAGCTTAGTTTCTACAATGACTTGAGAAGAAGCCATGTATTAAAAATTATCACATTTATGCTGCAGAACTGTTTTGGTGAACTGATGGTTTGTGCCGTGGACTAACCGGCTTGCCGTAGCGCGGCGGCGGCCGAGCTGCGAATCGAACTGGCAATAAAAAAAAAATTAAAAAAATCCCTCTGAATCCAAAAAGCTTTATGTAGATCTCCTGTATATGAGTTGAGAACAGACTGTGGGTCTATTGGTTCTATTGTTGTTTATTTGTAGTTTGGCTGAGAAATGTTTTTTTTTGTCGTGTTTATTTTTTTTTCTCCATGACATATAAATGCGTATAAAACTGTGAAAATCCATTGTGTTCAGTTAAAGGGTGAGTTTTAGGTTAGGTTTTTTTTTTTTTGCATGGTAATCTAATTTGTTCAATTATGGATGATTTTCTTTCTTTCTCCATCAATTCTACACACATATATATATATGAATATAAAATATATATAATCTCGCTCTCAGGGTCTTTCACAAATCCATTATTCAAAATACTTCATGTTCTTATTTCCTGAGTTGCAACTTGTCCTGATGACTTTTTGTCTTTTTTTTCGATACTGATTCAGAACTGTCAATCACTACATTTAGCACTTGACTGTGAACTCGTCATCGCCTAACAGAGAAGATGTGGTCTAAAATTTTGGTGATTTAAAGCCAGAAAATTCTTGTTTTTGGTTCTGTTCTCACTCTGGGTTTTGCTTTAAAACCTTTTCGGCTTTGTTTATGAGTTTTTTACCCTCTTGTGTGACTTTGTGTCCCGGTCCGAGGTCAAAGGGAACGTCGGAGAGGAGATTGAAAAACACGAACATGCTGGACCTCAATCAGTAAAAGCATTAACACACAATTTCTTTTCTTTTTTTTTAATTTCGTGGTCGTTTCTGTCGTCTGTCCTTCGCTCCCCCTGCTGTTAGTAAAACACGACAGTGTTTCACAAAGTCAAGAGATGTAAACCTGTTCTGTATTCAACCCAATAAGACAAAGCAATAAAGATTATATTAAGGAAAGGTGTGTGAATCAAACGCTGATCCTGGACTTGTCTTTTCTATTTTTATTCTCGAATGTCAACTTCCCTCTGTAGCAATTATTCCATTAATTTCAGAGGTTATAGTTTACAGTTATTGTTAAATGTTTATTTAGTTTACTGGAAAGAA
Source organism: Embiotoca jacksoni (assembly GCF_022577435.1). NCBI lineage: Eukaryota > Metazoa > Chordata > Actinopteri > Embiotocidae > Embiotoca > Embiotoca jacksoni. The sequence goes on from NW_027185431.1 coordinate 1,071,807, forward strand.
AACAAATCCTGGCACTAATTATTGGGCAAATAAAGCAATTGGCTGAATTTGATCAAGTTAAACCCAAAGAAATTTTGTTTATATTTTAATTTCTTGTGGAAGACTTTATCTTGTAAGTTTGACACTAATACTGGTATTTAATTAATATTCATTAATTTGAAGGGTATTGTTAAACACTCAGTTCTTCCTTTAATTTATTGCCAAATTACGTAATATTTTCCAGAAAGTAATTGTTGTAATTGCAAAGTTTTGATTTTGAGTGATTAGGTCACAAAAAAGTATTATTATTATTTATTGAATGAAACACCCCACCACCACAAAAAAATATCAAAATATAGTTATATTAAAAATCGGTACTTCAGCTTTTAGTTTCAAATTTGAGATTTGGACTATTTTGTCATGATAACAATCCTGATGGGGTTGTGTAGCAGCGCCCCCTGCTGTGTGGACGCCGCCTCTACAGCTGTTCCTCCTGTTTCATTCATTAAAACATTGCCGTGTAAAACCTGACATTTGGTTTTAATTCAACAGAGATGAATTAGGTTAGGTTAAAAAAAATTATGAAACCAGTTCGTGAATCACTTCTTTAAGTTAATGTTATTATCTAATGCACGTGAAATGACCCAAAACAAACAGACCGGCTGGGTGGTGGGCGTGGCTACCAGCTGCATGCTGACTACATATACTATAGCATGTCGTTCAAAATATATAAAGTCATACTATAGCATGTCGTGTATAATATATAAAGTCATACTATAGCATGTCGTCTATAATATATAAAGTCACACTATAGTATGTCGTCTAAAATATATTAAGTTATACTGTAGCATGTCGTTCAAAATATATAAAGTCACACTATAGTATGTCGTTCAAATTATATAAAGTTACACTATAGCATGTCGTCTAAAATATATAGTCACACTATAGCATGTCGTCTATCATATATAAAGTCACACTATAGTATGTCGTTCAAAATATATAAAGTCACGCTATAGCATGTTCAAAATATATAAAGTCATACTATAGCATGTCGTCTATAATATATAAAGTCACACGGTAGCATGTCGTCTATAATATATAAAGTCATTCTATAGCATGTTGTCTAAAATATATAAAGTCACACTATAGCATGTCGTCTGTAATATATAAAGTCACACTATAGCATGTCGTCTAAAATATATAAAGTCATACTATAGCATGTCGTCTATCATATATAAAGTCACACTATGGCATGTCGTCTAAAATGTATGAAGTCACACTATAGCATGTCGTCTAAAATATATAAAGTCACTATAGCATGTCGTCTACAATATATAAAGTCATACTATAGCATGTCGTCTATCATATATAAAGTCACACTATGGCATGTCGTCTAAAATGTATAAAGTCACACTATAGCATGTCGTCTAAAATATATAAAGTCACACTATAGCATGTCGTCTACAATATATAAAGTCACACTATGGCATGTCATCTAAAATATATAAAGCCACTATAGTATGTCGTTCAAAATATATAAAGTCATACTATAGCATGTCGTCTAAAATATATAAAGTCACTATAGTATGTCGTTCAAAATATATAAAGTCACACTATAGCATGTCGTCTAAAATATATAGTCACACTATAGCATGTCGTCTATCATATATAAAGTCACACTATAGTATGTCGTCTAAAATATAGTCTTACTATAGCATGTCGTTCAAAATATATAAAGTCACACTATAGCATGTCGTCTAAAATATATAAAGTCACACTATAGCATGTCGTCTATCATATATAAAGTCACACTACAGTATGTCGTTCAAAATATATAAAGTCACACTATAGCATGTCGTCTAAAATATATAGTCACACTATAGCATGTCGTCTATCATATATAAAGTCACACTATAGTATGTCATCTAAAATATAGTCTTACTATAGCATGTCGTTCAAAATATATAAAGTCATACTATAGCATGTCGTCTAAAATATATAAAGTCACACTATGGCATGTCATCTAAAATATATAAAGCCACTATAGTATGTCGTTCAAAATATATAAAGTCATACTATAGCATGTCGTCTAAAATATATAAAGTCACTATAGTATGTCGTTCAAAATATATAAAGTCACACTATAGCATGTCGTCTAAAATATATAGTCACACTATAGCATGTCGTCTATCATATATAAAGTCACACTATAGTATGTCATCTAAAATATAGTCTTACTATAGCATGTCGTTCAAAATATATAAAGTCACACTATAGCATGTCGTCTAAAATATATAGTCACACTATAGCATGTCGTCTATCATATATAAAGTCACACTATAGTATGTCGTCTAAAATATAGTCTTACTATAGCATGTCGTTCAAAATATATAAAGTCACACTATAGCATGTCGTCTAAAATATATAAAGTCACACTATAGCATGTCGTCTATCATATATAAAGTCACACTACAGTATGTCGTTCAAAATATATAAAGTCACACTACAGTATGTCGTTCAAAATATATAAAGTCATACTATAGCATGTCGTCTAAAATATATAAAGTCACTATAGTATGTCGTTCAAAATATATAAAGTCACACTATAGCATGTCGTCTAAAATATATAGTCACACTATAGCATGTCGTCTATCATATATAAAGTCACACTATAGTATGTCATCTAAAATATAGTCTTACTATAGCATGTCGTTCAAAATATATAAAGTCATACTATAACATGTCGTCTAAAATATATAAAGTCACACTATAGCATGTCGTCTATAATATATAGTCATACTATAGCATGTCGTCTATAATATATAAAGTCATACTATAGCATGTCGTCTAAAATATATAAAGTCACACTATAGCATGTCGTCTATCATATATAAAGTCACACTACAGTATGTCGTTCAAAATATATAAAGTCACACTATAGCATGTCGTCTAAAATATATAGTCACACTATAGCATGTCGTCTATCATATATAAAGTCACACTATAGTATGTCATCTAAAATATAGTCTTACTATAGCATGTCGTTCAAAATATATAAAGTCATACTATAGCATGTCGTCTAAAATATATAAAGTCACACTATGGCATGTCATCTAAAATATATAAAGCCACTATAGTATGTCGTTCAAAATATATAAAGTCATACTATAGCATGTCGTCTAAAATATATAAAGTCACTATAGTATGTCGTTCAAAATATATAAAGTCACACTATAGCATGTCGTCTAAAATATATAGTCACACTATAGCATGTCGTCTATCATATATAAAGTCACACTATAGTATGTCATCTAAAATATAGTCTTACTATAGCATGTCGTTCAAAATATATAAAGTCACACTATAGCATGTCGTCTAAAATATATAGTCACACTATAGCATGTCGTCTATCATATATAAAGTCACACTATAGTATGTCGTCTAAAATATAGTCTTACTATAGCATGTCGTTCAAAATATATAAAGTCACACTATAGCATGTCGTCTAAAATATATAAAGTCACACTATAGCATGTCGTCTATCATATATAAAGTCACACTACAGTATGTCGTTCAAAATATATAAAGTCACACTACAGTATGTCGTTCAAAATATATAAAGTCATACTATAGCATGTCGTCTAAAATATATAAAGTCACTATAGTATGTCGTTCAAAATATATAAAGTCACACTATAGCATGTCGTCTAAAATATATAGTCACACTATAGCATGTCGTCTATCATATATAAAGTCACACTATAGTATGTCATCTAAAATATAGTCTTACTATAGCATGTCGTTCAAAATATATAAAGTCATACTATAACATGTCGTCTAAAATATATAAAGTCACACTATAGCATGTCGTCTATAATATATAGTCATACTATAGCATGTCGTCTATAATATATAAAGTCATACTATAGCATGTCATTCAAAATATATAAAGTCATACTATAGCATGTCGTGTATAATATATAAAGTCATACTATAGCATGTCGTCTATAATATATAAAGTCACACTATAGCATGTCGTCTAAAATATATAAAGTCATACTATAGCATGTCGTCTATCATATATAAAGTCACACTATGGCATGTCGTCTAAAATGTATAAAGTCATACTATAGCATGTCGTCTATCATATATAAAGTCACACTATGGCATGTCGTCTAAAATGTATAAAGTCACACTATAGCATGTTGTCTAAAATATATAAAGTCACACTGTAGCATGTCGTCTACAATATATAAAGTCACACTATGGCATGTCATCTAAAATATATAAAGTCACTATAGTATGTCGTTTAAAATATATAAAGTCACACTATAGCATGTCGTCTACAATATATAAAGTCACACTATAGCATGTCGTCTACAATATATAAAGTCACACTATAGCATGTCGTCTATCATATATAAAGTCACACTATAGTATGTCGTTCAAAATATATAAAGTCACACTATAGCATGTCGTCTAAAATATATAAAGTCACACTATAGCATGTCGTCTACAATATATAAAGTCATACTATAGCATGTCGTCTATCATATATAAAGTCACACTATGGCATGTCGTCTAAAATATATAAAGTCACACTATAGCATGTCGTCTAAAATATATAAAGTCATACTATAGCATGTCGTCTACAATATATAAAGTCACTATAGTATGTCGTTCAAAATATATAAAGTCACACTATAGCATGTCGTCTAAAATATATAGTCACACTATAGCATGTCGTCTATCATATATAAAGTCACACTATAGCATGTCGTTCAAAATATATAAAGTCACACTATAACATGTCGTCTACAATATATAAAGTCATACTATAGCATGTCGTCTATCATATATAAAGTCACACTATGGCATGTCGTCTACAATATATAAAGTCATACTATAGCATGTCGTCTAAAATATATAAAGTCACTATAGTATGTCGTTCAAAATATATAAAGTCACACTATAGCATGTCGTCTAAAATATATAGTCACACTATAGCATGTCGTCTATCATATATAAAGTCACACTATAGCATGTCGTTCAAAATATATAAAGTCACACTATAACATGTCGTCTAAAATATATAAAGTCACACTATAGCATGTCGTCTAAAATATATAAAGTCACACTATAGCATGTCGTCTATCATATATAAAGTCACACTATAGTATGTCGTTCAAAATATATAAAGTCACACTATAGCATGTCGTCTAAAATATATAGTCACACTATAGCATGTCGTCTATAATATATAAAGTCACTCTATAGCATGTCGTCTAAAATATATAAAGTCACACTATAGCATGTCGTCTACAATATATAAAGTCACACTATAGCATGTCGTCTATAATATATAAAGTCACTCTATAGCATGTCGTCTATCATATATAAAGTCTCACTATGGCATGTCGTCTAAAATATATAAAGTCACACTACAGTATGTCGTTCAAAATATATAAAGTCACACTATAGCATGTCGTCTAAAATATATAGTCACACTATAGCATGTCGTCTATCATATATAAAGTCACACTATAGTATGTCATCTAAAATATAGTCTTACTATAGCATGTCGTTCAAAATATATAAAGTCATACTATAGCATGTCGTCTAAAATATATAAAGTCACACTATGGCATGTCATCTAAAATATATAAAGCCACTATAGTATGTCGTTCAAAATATATAAAGTCATACTATAGCATGTCGTCTAAAATATATAAAGTCACTATAGTATGTCGTTCAAAATATATAAAGTCACACTATAGCATGTCGTCTAAAATATATAGTCACACTATAGCATGTCGTCTATCATATATAAAGTCACACTATAGTATGTCATCTAAAATATAGTCTTACTATAGCATGTCGTTCAAAATATATAAAGTCACACTATAGCATGTCGTCTAAAATATATAGTCACACTATAGCATGTCGTCTATCATATATAAAGTCACACTATAGTATGTCGTCTAAAATATAGTCTTACTATAGCATGTCGTTCAAAATATATAAAGTCACACTATAGCATGTCGTCTAAAATATATAAAGTCACACTATAGCATGTCGTCTATCATATATAAAGTCACACTACAGTATGTCGTTCAAAATATATAAAGTCACACTACAGTATGTCGTTCAAAATATATAAAGTCATACTATAGCATGTCGTCTAAAATATATAAAGTCACTATAGTATGTCGTTCAAAATATATAAAGTCACACTATAGCATGTCGTCTAAAATATATAGTCACACTATAGCATGTCGTCTATCATATATAAAGTCACACTATAGTATGTCATCTAAAATATAGTCTTACTATAGCATGTCGTTCAAAATATATAAAGTCATACTATAACATGTCGTCTAAAATATATAAAGTCACACTATAGCATGTCGTCTATAATATATAGTCATACTATAGCATGTCGTCTATAATATATAAAGTCATACTATAGCATGTCATTCAAAATATATAAAGTCATACTATAGCATGTCGTGTATAATATATAAAGTCATACTATAGCATGTCGTCTATAATATATAAAGTCACACTATAGCATGTCGTCTAAAATATATAAAGTCATACTATAGCATGTCGTCTATCATATATAAAGTCACACTATGGCATGTCGTCTAAAATGTATAAAGTCATACTATAGCATGTCGTCTATCATATATAAAGTCACACTATGGCATGTCGTCTAAAATGTATAAAGTCACACTATAGCATGTTGTCTAAAATATATAAAGTCACACTGTAGCATGTCGTCTACAATATATAAAGTCACACTATGGCATGTCATCTAAAATATATAAAGTCACTATAGTATGTCGTTTAAAATATATAAAGTCACACTATAGCATGTCGTCTACAATATATAAAGTCACACTATAGCATGTCGTCTACAATATATAAAGTCACACTATAGCATGTCGTCTATCATATATAAAGTCACACTATAGTATGTCGTTCAAAATATATAAAGTCACACTATAGCATGTCGTCTAAAATATATAAAGTCACACTATAGCATGTCGTCTACAATATATAAAGTCATACTATAGCATGTCGTCTATCATATATAAAGTCACACTATGGCATGTCGTCTAAAATATATAAAGTCACACTATAGCATGTCGTCTAAAATATATAAAGTCATACTATAGCATGTCGTCTACAATATATAAAGTCACTATAGTATGTCGTTCAAAATATATAAAGTCACACTATAGCATGTCGTCTAAAATATATAGTCACACTATAGCATGTCGTCTATCATATATAAAGTCACACTATAGCATGTCGTTCAAAATATATAAAGTCACACTATAACATGTCGTCTACAATATATAAAGTCATACTATAGCATGTCGTCTATCATATATAAAGTCACACTATGGCATGTCGTCTACAATATATAAAGTCATACTATAGCATGTCGTCTAAAATATATAAAGTCACTATAGTATGTCGTTCAAAATATATAAAGTCACACTATAGCATGTCGTCTAAAATATATAGTCACACTATAGCATGTCGTCTATCATATATAAAGTCACACTATAGCATGTCGTTCAAAATATATAAAGTCACACTATAACATGTCGTCTAAAATATATAAAGTCACACTATAGCATGTCGTCTAAAATATATAAAGTCACACTATAGCATGTCGTCTATCATATATAAAGTCACACTATAGTATGTCGTTCAAAATATATAAAGTCACACTATAGCATGTCGTCTAAAATATATAGTCACACTATAGCATGTCGTCTATAATATATAAAGTCACTCTATAGCATGTCGTCTAAAATATATAAAGTCACACTATAGCATGTCGTCTACAATATATAAAGTCACACTATAGCATGTCGTCTATAATATATAAAGTCACTCTATAGCATGTCGTCTATCATATATAAAGTCTCACTATGGCATGTCGTCTAAAATATATAAAGTCACACTATAGCATGTCGTCTATAATATATAAAGTCACACTATAGCATGTCGTCTATAATATATAAAGTCACACTATAGCATGTCGTCTAAAATATATAAAGTCACACTATAGCATGTCATCTACAATATATAAAGTCATACTATAGCATGTCGTCTAAAATATATAGTCACACTATAGCATGTCGTTCAAAATATATAAAGTCACACTATAGCATGTCGTCTAAAATATATAGTCACACTATAGCATGTCGTCTATCATATATAAAGTCACACTATAGTATGTCGTCTAAAATATAGTCTTACTATAGCATGTCGTTCAAAATATATAAAGTCACACTATAGCATGTCGTCTATCATATATAAAGTCACACTATAGCATGTCGTTCAAAATATATAAAGTCACACTATAGCATGTCGTCTAAAATATATAGTCACACTATAGCATGTCGTCTATCATATATAAAGTCACACTATAGTATGTCGTCTAAAATATAGTCTTACTATAGCATGTCGTTCAAAATATATAAAGTCACACTATAGCATGTCGTCTAAAATATATAAAGTCACACTATAGCATGTCGTCTAAAATATATAAAGTCACACTATAGCATGTCGTCTATCATATATAAAGTCACACTATAGTATGTCGTTCAAAATATATAAAGTCACACTATAGCATGTCGTCTAAAATATATAGTCACACTATAGCATGTCGTCTATAATATATAAAGTCACTCTATAGCATGTCGTCTAAAATATATAAAGTCACACTATAGCATGTCGTCTATAATATATAAAGTCACTCTATAGCATGTCGTCTATCATATATAAAGTCACACTATGGCATGTCGTCTAAAATATATAAAGTCACACTATAGCATGTCGTCTATAATATATAAAGTCACACTATAGCATGTTGTCTATAATATATAAAGTCACACTATAGCATGTCGTCTAAAATATATGAAGTCACACTATAGCATGTCATCTACAATATATAAAGTCATACTATAGCATGTCGTCTAAAATATATAAAGTCACACTATAGCATGTCATCTACAATATATAAAGTCATGCTATAGCATGTCGTCTATCATATATAAAGTCACACTATGGCATGTCGTCTAAAATATATAAAGTCACACTATAGTATGTCGTTCAAAATATATAAAGTCACACTATAGCATGTCGTCTAAAATATATAGTCACACTATAGCATGTCGTCTATCATATATAAAGTCACACTATAGTATGTCGTCTAAAATATAGTCTTACTATAGCATGTCGTTCAAAATATATAAAGTCACACTATAGCATGTCGTCTAAAATATATAAAGTCACACTATAGCATGTCTAAAATATAGTCTTACTATAGCATGTCGTCTATAATATATAGTCATACTATAGCATGTCGTCTATAATATATAAAATCATACTATAGCATGTCGTTCAAAATATATAAAGTCATACCATAGCATATCGTGTATAATATATAAAGTCATACCATAGCATATCGTGTATAATATATAAAGTCATACTATAGCATGTCGTCTATAATATATAGTCACACTATAGTATGTCGTCTAAAATATATAAAGTCATACTATAGCATGTCGTCTATAATATATAGTCACACTATAGCATGTCGTTCAAAATATATAAAGTCACACTATAGCATGTCGTCTAAAATATATAGTCACACTATAGCATGTCGTCTATCATATATAAAGTCACACTATAGTATGTCGTCTAAAATATATAAAGTCATACTATAGCATATTTTAAATATATATGATATAATTTAGTACAAGTTGGCTAATCACAGCAGCTTTTGAATTGAAAACATAAATCGCTCCAATAAACACCAACTTAGCTTATTTTATTTTATTCGCCGTCCACAGCGCCGCTTTGAAGGCACGTTTATAACGATACATAGAATATATTTCCATCATTATTTAACAGCATTAAAACATTCGTTACTTCGTACAGTTTGGTGTCATTCATAAACAAAGTTAATACAATAATCCATTTTTATTTTACAAAATAAACACATCAGATTCTCTCTTTACAGACATGTAATCCAGTGTCTCACAGACTGTTCACCTCTCACAGGTGCAGCCTCTGGCCCCGCCCACAACAAGCAACATCCCACCTGAGCCTCTCAGCGGGTTCTCACATGCACACAAGTCCTCTGCTTATTGGTCTCTTGATTTACACGACTGGGATCACCTGAGCATGTCGGTTGCTGATTTTCCTTTAAACCATTCACAGGATATTTGATTAAATCATTGTCAGGAAATTCATGTATAAAGACATTTTTTGGGAATATAATTTTCACATGGTTAGAAAAAGGATTTCATGATTTTAACCTTGTCAGTTATTATGTAACTAAAGACTTCACAGTGACTGGAAGCCAACTAAAAACTTAAATTTGATAGTTTTCTTAACAAATATTAACTTCATAAAGTAGAATTTTTCCAAAAGTCTATTTTTTCGAGACTAATAAAATTACAGATCTGACACTGAAAATAATTATTTAAAGAATTACAGAAATATCCTTCAAACTTCAAAATGAAATCAGTGCCTGTTTCATTACAGCCTTTTCTTTGTAATCTTAAAAATTTGATTCAGAGATTTGACATAATTCTCTAAATCTCAGATTATGTTCCTGAACATCGATGTTCATCGTCTATGAAGGTATTTTTTGTGTCTTCATAATGTAAGAAACAGTTTTGAGAGTTAATTTCTCCCACTGCAATTAAAAGTCAAGTTTGTAAGTAAAACTACATGAAATGAACATAGATATATTTACATTTGCTTAAAGTTTTTGTCACAGAATTCACACTTGTACTTATGAAACTCGATTTTTTTTCAGTTGTGAACAAAAAAAAAAAAAAAAGTGAAATCAATTTTTTTTTTCTGCAAATCAAAAACCATTGGGAGTTGAGTTGGGTGAAGTGGGCGGGACATACGCTGGAGACGGGAGTTTCTATTGGTGGTTTGATTTAGAGCCACAAGTCACGGCTGTAGACTCTCACCCTGCTTTTATTCTCAGTTCATGTCTTATTTTTTACTTACAGACTTGATATTTGATCGCAGTGCGAGAAATGAGCTTTTCTTTTTTCCCTGCTTGCATCATAAAGACACAGAAACAACTTCATATCGTCCTCGTTTATGAAAGCTGAAGCTGATGAACCGGCGGGAAATCTCATGATTATGAACATCCAGGTCTTCTGTGACGTGTCGAGGAGTCGGGATACCCGTGTGTTCGTGAACATGCCTGCTGCTCCGGTCCCAGCGGGTCTCCGGTCTCGGCGGGTCTCTCCAGTCCCAGCGGGTCTCCGGTCTCTCCGGTCCCGGCGGGTCTCTCCGGTCCCGGTCCCAGCGGGTCAGACGGTGGACGGTTTCATCAGCGCCTGCTCCCCAAACAGCTGCTTGAAGTGGACCACGTGCTCCTCACAGTGCTCGCCTGGCGACACGCAAGCAGAGCGTCAGGTTCGACTGAACATCCGGCGGTGCCTCGTTCTCCAGAATATAAACAAACAAATGTTGCCTCTAATGGTATCCGTGGCAACATCAGACTTCCTGTTTCTTGGACACATTTCAAATTTGAGCTCAATACAGGACAGAAAATGAAACGAGGTCATTTGATAGCAGCTTTGATTGATCGTCGCTACGAGATCAGACGATTCATGAAGATTTCTCGTAATCAGAGTTTCGCCTCGTGATGAAAATCCAAGAGAACCTGTGACATATTTTAAGAATTTTCCCTTTAAGTTAAGAGTAGATCTTTGTGAAAATATAATTTATTCACTAAACATGTGAGGAGCACGGAGGAAGACTTTTAAGAGGACGAAGAATTTCTGAAGCAGAAAGACAACGAGGAAGAAGAAATATTCTTCAAACACTGAATGTTAGTGAAACACAACAGATTATATCTTTCTGGGATGTTTGTGGTCAATCTCGAGAGACGCTCACATCTCCAGAAATAAAAGTGATCGCAGCTCTGAGATATTTAGCAGCTGTGAAAATGTTGGCGTGTCCGACTCACCCGGGTTGAAGGCCGGACTTCCTCTGAGCCGCTGGTTCCGCTGCTGGAAGGACCTGAACACGGTGTAGAACAGCATCTGGTCTCCAGTCTGCCGCGCTGCATCCAGGAACTTCCGGGCGGAGACGTTGTCGTGGCCTCCTGCTCCGCGAGAAACGGGAGTTCACGTACATTGATGTATTCCTATTATTCCTATTATTATTATTATTATTATTATTATTATTATTATTATTATTATTACTGCCACGTCTCTGTACAAATTTCCAAAAGGTTCAAAAAGCTGCAACAATGAATAATAAACACTCAGAAAATGATGAACAAGGATGTTTTTTTATGAATAATAATTAACTTTTAAAACATCGCAAATTTACTCTAAATGTTGATGAATTTGACGCCAACGTACCGACACTGCGGATGAATCTGAGCGCGCCCAGAACCTGCTGCTTGGACAGCAGAACCTCCACGATCTCATCGTTGGCTGTGGACAGACGCTAAAAAAAAAATACACAAACAGGAAGCTTAACAGGATGAAGACGTTTTGTTGGTTTGTGATGAAGTCTAAAAAAGTTTTAGTAAAACCTCTTTTATTTAGTCGGGAACTTTTTAATTTATAAAGACTTTTTTTTCTTTTACATACAGACACATTATACACATGGTGTGTGTGTGTGTGTGTGTGTGTGTGTGTGTGTGTGTGTGTTACCTTCAACATGTCCAGAGACAGCTGGTGAGCAGGAGGATATGTACTCTCCAGAGATAGAAGCAAACAGGCCTGAAAGAAAACACAAAAACGATGAGTTGAACAGTGACATAAAGAGTTCAGGAACTGAAGTTCTGGTTCTGGAACTGTGGAACCAACCAAGATGGCGGATTGTACTGTTGACCTGCAGCTTTTAGGTTCACGGCTTCTCGCTAGCTGAATTTCATTACATTTTTCTTATTTTATGAATTTAATTGATTTCTTGAGATAATGTACAAAAACTAACGAGTCATCTACAAAGAAATACGTTCACCTTCGAGAAAATGGTTCAAACTTATCTACACTCTCACACAATAGTCACCCAAACACTAATACTCACCGGACCACCCACAGAAGAACCAAAGCTCAAAGAATACAAACATTTCAGTTTTCAGATCCCTTTTAAAAAGAATCCCGGACGAGCCCCCAAAAATGTTATATCCCAGATGTGTTTCAGTTGGTCTTAGGTGTGTTTCAGTTGGTTTCAGATGGTCTTAGGTGTGTTTCAGTTGGTTTCAGGTGGTCTTAGGTGTGTTTCAGTTGGTTTCAGGTGGTCTTAGGTGTGTTTCAGTTGGTTTCAGATGGTCTTAGATGTGTTTCAGTTGGTTTCAGATGGTCGTAGGTGTGTTTCAGTTGGTTTCAGATGGTCTTAGATGTGTTTCAGGTGGTCTTAGGTGTGTTTCAGTTGGTTTCAGATGGTCTTAGATGTGTTTCAGTTGGTTTCAGATGGTCGTAGGTGTGTTTCAGTTGGTTTCAGATGGTCGTAGGTGTGTTTCAGTTGGTTTCAGATGGTCGTAGGTGTGTTTCAGTTGGTTTCAGACGGTCTTAGGTGTGTTTCAGTTGGTTTCAGATAGTCTTAGGTGTGTGTCGGTGTGAACTCACCAGCGGTTTGGAGTCGCTGAGGACGTGGTACTGCAGGAACTGGTGCAGCATGTAGAACAGGTTGTGTTGCACCAGAGTCTTTATCACCAGCTCGTACAGGTAATGCTGCAACGACATCATCGTGAGGAAGAACTGATGAGCCCTGAAAAAAAGAAACAGGAAGTGAAGATGTCGGAACAGCGAAGCGTCACTGCTCAGTTTTACCTGCACGGTGATCTGGTACTGGTTCAGAGAGCGGATGTACTCCATCACCACGGCGATGATGAACTTATGGGAGACGCCCTGCAGGACACAAAGAGCAGTTACATCATGTTACCGTTCTGATATTGATCATCCAGCTCGTGTATTGATCTTATTTTTACGTTTACAAGTTCTGGAAGAAGCAGGTCAGTTTGAGTTCTACCTTCCTCTCCGTGAAGGCCGACAGAACGTGCGTGTACATGTCGGACTGGTCGATGACCGCCTGAGTTCGGACCGGACGCTTCTGGGCGGCGCTGCCTCGGCTCGGACCGGACTCCATCGCCTACGAACCCAAAGTGAAACACGGTGAGTCCGGTGGGTGTCTGTCGGAGCTTCGTCCGGCCTCCCGTCCACCTGCACTCACCACCGTGTAGCTCTGCTCCGCCTCCAGGTACTCTTTATACACCTGGTTGAGTTTGTCGAAGACGGTCGCCACGACAGGAAGACTTCCCTTCTCGCCGCCCTCCAGAACTGAGACGGACGAGGAGAGACGGTTAGCTTCTTTTTTTTTATTTAAAATGTTTTTACATCACGTCTAAAGCTTATAATGTGTCCTTTTTTTAATTGGACAAATTAGTGAAAATAATTTTGAGACTAATTATTAGTTTCTTTGGTTCAATTTTAAATTAATTACCATAATTAGCTCGAGTATTAAATTCGTAGTCGATCAGAGGTTTTAAATCAAGAGAGATGATTAACATGAGTCCAAAACGTCTGCAGGTTCATTTCAAACTTTTGATCACCACACAGAAATTAATTTTATTTCTATTTCACCAACAAAACCAATCAGTTTGATGGAAAACCAGAAGGGACAAAAACAAGTGCAGTTATTTGTCATTAAATCACATTTGCAACTGTTAATAACAAAAATAACTCCTGGTGATGTAAATTATGAAATAAATGTGGCTTTGTATTATTGTAGCGCTGCATTGACACGTCAATTAATCTCATTAAATTACTTATTTGAGTCTCGTCTTTGTTTTATGGTCAAATTCTGTTTTACTACAACAAGACAATTGTTTGAAAAAGCCTTTTTCTAAACATCAGATTAATATTTAGACATTTTTAGATCTGAATCTGGATGCGACCGAGCGACAGCGCGACGTACTCTGCGAGCAGACGGACAGGATGACCATCTTGCAGTCTCTCCGTCGTAACAGGAAGTCCATGAGTTTTCCTTTGTCCTGCAGCAGGTTGACTGTTGGAGGCAACTTCACCTGCAGGTACCACAGATAACCTGCAAACACACATTCATCACCAATCATTCTTTTATCGTATTAGTCCATTTTCAAGCCCAAAACAAAGGCCTGAAACGTGACGACAGAAAACTGAACATGTTGGGGTGTTAGAGATGTGTGTGTGTGTGTGTGTGTGTGTGTGTGTGTGTGTGTGTGTGTGTGTGTGTGTGTGTGTGTGTGTGTGTGTGTGTGGATGTTTCCCACACCTTCACTGGCGCTGATGATGATGTCGGGCTGGAAGACGCTCCAGGAGGACGAGTCTGAAGAGACGTTCAGGAAAAATAAAACTCCTCCGACTCACAGAAAGGAAACAATGAGAGCTGAAAGGATACAGAGCTGACACGGGACCGGAGGCTGAGAGGGAACGACCACCGGAACTGCAGAGAGAAGGGAAGCTGCACACCGTGTTCGCCAGGACAACACGAGAGTATATGTGTGTGTGTGTGTGTGTGTGTGTGTGTGTGTGTGTGTGTGTGTGTGTGTGTCTGTGTGTGTCTGTGTGTGTCTGTGTGTGTACCTGACAGCGGGATCCTGTAGGGGTGTATGGAGCGGGCCGGCAGGACGGGCTGGTGTGTGTTGACGACACAGTCGGGCTCCTTCAGCTTGATGTCAAAGATCAGAGACGTCTGACGCACAAGGAACGAAGAACGTTGTGTAACACTACACACACACACAGTGCACGAGTCGTAGAGTGTGTGTGTGTGTGTGTGTGTGTGTGTGTGTGTGTGTGTGTGTGTGTGTGTGTGTGTGTGTGTGTGTGTGTGTGTGTGTGAGGTCAGACAGGTTGAAACACTCACCTGGGAGCTCTGGTGATGAACCACCACCAGGTTGTCCACGATGTTCAGAGCAAACTTCCCCGTCGTGTTTAGCTTCAGTACGTGAGTCTTCTTACAGGATCCCTCCCTTCAAACACAACCATAAATTTTTTGGGCTCGTGATTTTCACAATAAAACCTCAGATTTTGGATTTTATTTTTGTATTTTGCAGTTAAAACGACAAAATAAATTAGCTTTTTTTTTTTTTTTTTTTACTGATTTTAAAACCGGTATGAATTGAGCTGACTTCAGACCATTTGAACATTAAGCAGCCGGTTGGTGTTCAACCTGCGGGGCTGTGGTGGGTTTACCTGGGCAGGTGGTACAGCACCACCTCCGCGCTGGGACTGTTGGCAGTTCTCGAGTGGTGCTTCAGATACATCACGTACAGCTGACCATAACTACAGACGGAGAGAGACAGTTACCAAAACACATCCGAGCAAACGCATCTTAAAAAAACACACAAACAAAGCCAGTGACTGACATGGGTGCCATGGCGATGTCTCTCTCCGACAGGCTGAGTTTGGCGGGTTTGGGGACGACCGGCAGCTCGATCTCAAACTTGGACATCTTGGACATTGTCCCATTCTGCAGCAAACAACGGCGATGTCGTCAAACAGCAGCAGGTTTGTTACAAACAACAACAATATAGAGATAAAGTTACAAACCTGTTTACAAATACTAATCACGTCAACTCATATTCAATTGAAAATAGACCAAAGACAACAATATCAAATGTCGAAACCGAGAAATTTTACGGTTTTATGAAAAATATTTGCTCATTTGATGCCGTCAAAGCGTCTCCAAAAAGTTGGGACAAAGAGCAACAAAAGACTGGAAAAATTTGTATGAAGATAGAAAACAAAACAAGATTCTGTGGTGGAAATCACTGCATGGGCTCAGGAACACTTGTGAAAACCATCGTCTGTGAACACAGTTCATCGCTGCGTCCACAAATGGAGGTTAAAACTCTCCAAAGAAGAAACCAGATAGAAACATGATCCAGAAAAACCGCCGCCTTCTCTGGACCGAGATCATTGAAGATGAATCACAATCACAGATTTTTTTTTTTTTTTTTTAATCGGAGAGGGACCATCCAGCTTGTTATCGGCGCATGAATGTAAACCAGTCAGCGGATCATCAATTAATAAGGGAACACACTGCGGTTTAATAACATCATGAAGAACTGACGTGAGAGTTTCTGATTCTCTTTGATGCAACAGAATTTTAATATTTTCACCGGAAGGAAACCGACAATCGTCTGACTGCAGATTTCAGGTTTGACGAACATGAAGAGAGTTTACGATGCTGTTATTTAACAAGAGAAATAAAGGTGTGTTTCCTCACCTTGAAGGCGAAGGGCTGCAGGATGTTTCCCTGCACGGTGGTGGACAGCAGGATGACGGAGGTCTCCGGGCAGTACTGGTACCAGTTCACGTTGATGCTCTGACTCTTCAGCAGCTTCAGACTGCGTTTGTCTGGAAACACCTGAACATGAAAAAAAAAATCCGTTTTTCCTTCGCATCAAATCAAACGGTGGCACGAGCCGGTAAACAAGTCGTAAACGGAGCCGTTCGGGTCACCTGGTAGAACTCGGTTCCCTGGTCGGTCACGAAGACGATCTCGTTCCAGTTGGTCCAACAGAAACCCAGAACGCTGGCGTTCTTCGTCTGCAGAACACAAACACACGTTTACTGAGTCGGCCGAGTTCAGGATCCTCCGTCGGTCGGTCGGCCGATCGGAAAACAGCGATACGGACCTTACACTCCTGGGAGAACTCTGTGTGCGGGTAGTCGGGGATGAAGTTGATGAAATCCTGCAAAAAAAAACAGAAAAACACAAAATCAGGAATGAAATGACTCGAAAAGCTTCGATGTCTGAAAGGTTTTCAATAATTGTGATTTAATTTTTTTTCAGTTAATTTTAAAGTCTAATGACAGTTTAATAATCCGCCTGATTGCCCCTGAACTCACCACGGACTTCGGGGTTCTCTGGACCGCCAGGATCTTGTTTCCGATGGAGAACTTAATGCACTTCACTTCTCCTTTGTCGTCCATCCTGTGGAGACGAACGTTCCCAAACATTAAATAAATCCCAAACAGTCATTCTGATTGTTTGGAGCCCGAAACAACAACTTTCTTTACGATAATTAAATTTATTTTTTCCACCACTGAAACCAGATTTTTTTTTTTTGTCCCGTCCGAAGCATTTTATTCTCGATAAAAATAAACATGAAAATTAAAATGTTTTTCATTCCTTGTTTGAGCTGACGAACCTGAAGGCAACGCTGCTCTTGTCGTCGGGGCCTTTGACCACGACGCCCGTGGCGCCGCCTGAACGCACCGCGAACACCTGCAGACAAAAAACAGGGCACAAAAAAATGTAAATCATAAATACCTCTTTTATTTAATGTAACAACTCATTTACTTTATTTTTCATGATGTACTTTAACTTGTTCTGGACCAGTTTCACACAAATCATGATTAAATAAAAGCTTAAAATTTGCTCAGTTGCTCAATTACAACATCAAATATCCCAAAACAATGTTTTTTTGTATACTGGAGACTTCAGAGCAAACAAACAGGAACATTTGAAGGACGATTGAAGTTAACAGCGATGAATCTTTTTCTCTCAGACCGACAGAAAGTTGATTGACAACTTTTTTAATAATCAAATATTAATTTGGGTAATCATAAATGCTAAATATTTGCTGATTTAATTCTTAAAAGTGAGAATACGTTTTTCTTTTGCTCTCATAAACCCAATTATTATTATTATTATTGTTATTATTACTATAATATTATTATATTATTGTTATTACAATATTATTACTATTATTACCTTGATATAATATTAATATGTTGAAGTTTAGGACAATACAACTTTAAAGAATTGGACTCCAGGCTGATGTCAAGGTCACTTTTCACACTTTTCTGATGCTTTATTGATCAAATGATTAGTCGATCAGGTGTGAAGAAGATTTTAGATCCATTCATTGTAATAATAATCAATAAATTAATTCCTGTATCAATCTTCACCACTTTTTATTTGCTCCTATTTGTCAGTTTAATTCACACTTTAGAAGCTTTAGTTTGCCTTGAAGCTCTGTGGATGTAAGTGTGATTAAAACGCGCTTTAATTAGAAGTGTAGAAATAAAGTTGTGACATGAAATCAAAACGTGTTTTTAAACATCAACATCCGACCGACGCAGCTAGCCTGCTAGCCGGCCGGATGCTAGCTCCCGCGCTCACCTGTTTGTTGGCCTCGTCGAAGAAGACGTTGTTGACGCTCGAGGCGTTTTCAAACTGCACGGGGCTCTCACTGAGCTCCAGGTAGTGCTCCTCGCTCATCCTCTCACCTGGACGTCCCTTTACGGACGGTTCTCCTTCCGAACTTCTGGCGTCTCGACAGTCACCGCGGCGGAGGAGCGACACTGCGCCGGAACTTCCGCATCGCGCCTTTCAAAATAAGATCTGCCAATTTTCTGAATGGAAAATAAATGTCCGAAGAAAATGGCAGATTACACCTTTAAAACGTTCTGTGCTTTAATATGAACATCGATGACAACATCAATAACAATTTGCCATTTATTTTAAATGTTTTCAACAAATATTTAGTTTGTCGACCGTTATTTTGAAGGACTCAAACCGGAAGCTGTGACTTGTTTTTAACGTTGGGAGTCATGTGACAGTGTAGATCACGTGCCTGTTAGTAACGAGCAGAATACAGGAAAAAAAAAAAAAACAGTCACGTGTTTATACCGAAACAGACTTCAGTCCTGCTCTTACAAAATAAAAGACGACAGGAGTTTAATTTTTTTCACAATTTAATGTAATTTAATCAGAATATGCGCCATAAAACCAACATCATGTTAAAACTCGACATCATTTTGGCAGTTAAACTCAAAAACACACTAAACTGCATTAAGTGCCCGAAGACGACTTCCTGTATGACACGCGTCTCATCGTTTCTCTGCAAGCATTTTAAAAAGCCTCTCTTTCTTTTTTCATCATTTAATGACAATGTTTAAGTACTTTAATTCATCTGCATTCGTCTCATAATCCAGTAAATAAAACGTTTCTTTAAATTTCATCTTTAACTTCCTGCTTTTGGCTTCCGCAAAACACTGAAGCAAACCGCCGTGACCTTTGACCCCTGCCCTCGCTCATCCCATCATGACAGCAGATGACCTCGTTGAGAGCTTCGTGTGCCTGCAACGTTGGTTTTATCAGAAAAACTATAAAAAAAACAAAAACAACTTTAGAACAATAATTTGGAGCTGCAGATTCGATTTGTTGGCAGGACGATTTAAATAACTGCTGATATCGTATTTTATTTTTATGATTAAATCCTTTTAATGAATCTTTTTCCCGCCGTCTCCTCCTCTTCGTTTAAACGCCGCCTCGGATCGTCTTCGGAGCTAATTTACCTCCCGAAAGACGTCGGAGGAGACGTCTCCATGACGACGTAAAGAGTTTTGAACGGAGCTCGGCTGGTGATCGAGGTCCAGTTTTTATTACACAAACACACGGAGGTCGAGACGTCGGCGGGAAGGTCCGACTTCAAAACGTCCAACACGGTGACACCCGTCCTCCAGCGGGGGGCGCTCCCGCCCGGCCCGCTCAGAGGAGGCAGTGGGTGGTGGTGGGGGGGGGAGGAGGGGGGAGGTAGCGGAGGCCACCTCCCGTTCATCTCCAACGTTTTCAACACAGCGGGGGGGTCGTGAAGAGCGAGCGAGCCGGGCGGGCGTTAGTCGTCGGCGTCGGGTTTTAAAGGCGGATCGCCGTCCTCGGAGGACGTCGGGAACGTCTTCCTGCCTCGCTTCTGGACGTGGTCCTCGTTCCTCTTCTCCAACGCCACGATCTGTCCGAGCACAGACGCGCGTTACTCAACACATCGTACAGAAAAAAACAACAACGTTGATTTTGATAACCGAGTCGGTCCGACGAAGTCTGGAGGAGTTCGTTAAAAATGTCAAAAATGGCGGACTGAATTCAAAATGGCGGACTTCCTGTTGAGATTAGGTCATGGTGCCAAGAGACTTATTTTTACATCTGGGTGTGATAAACATGTCCACCGAATATCGGGCAAGTAGGTAAATGTAGCCGTCGGGGCTGCGGGTTAGGGGGCGCTAGCGAGCCGTTTGGCCACGCCCACTTCGGAAACCACTAAAATATGTAATTTTTCCCCAGGAGGGACAGCTGTGTCAAGTTTCAGGAGTTTTTGAGTATTTTAAATCCACCAAAAAGGGTAATTTATTTTTAAGAATAATAATAATGAACAAGAAAAATAAAAATAAATCCTTGAATAACAAAATTCAGAAAAAACCTTCAATAAGTTAATTCTTCAGTTGGACAGTTATTTTATTTTTGCGTTACCTCGGCGATGAACTCGGCCTCGTCCTCGTCGCCCACGGCGATGTTCAGCCCGCTCACAGTGTTGAACAGCTCGAAGACGTTCATGGCTTCACTCACGCCTCTCTTCTGGAAGAACTGAAGCAACAGACAGGTTTCAGTCGGAGACTTCAAACCGACAGCTGACTCAAAACAACAACAACAACAACAACATGTTCATCTATCATCTATCTGGTGGTTTTTAACTGATTTAAAAGACGCTTGAATTAAAGTTGTAATGATTTTTGTTTGAAGTAACATTAAAAGATTATTTCATCACCAGTCGGATCCTGATGATTCAAAAACAAACACTGGTCACATGACAAACATCTGGAGCTGCAACACGTCATCAATTATCACTTTTACTGACATTTAAATTATTTGTTGTTTAAGCATTTTAAAAAAAATTGTATCAGTTTCTGCTTCTGAAATGACAGGTTTGATGCTTTATTTATTTCTTTGGACCCAGAGGACAGTAAACCGAGTGACCGTTACCGTGGCAACGTTCCTGCAGTCCCTGAAGAGGAACTCGAGGCCGTGAGGATGAGTCGGCTCGACGGACTGACTGACGTCAATCAGCCACACCTGGAGGGGGGGAGGGGGGGGGGGGGTTAAAAGTAAAAGATTAATAAATCAGTATAATAAAGATATGAATGAGGATAATGACTGACAGGTGTGGAGTCGTACCTTCCCTTCGTGCCACAGGATGTTGTATTCGCTGAGGTCAGCGTGAACCAGATTACACTCCTGATAAAGCTGCTGCATCAACTGAGGACACGACATGAAAAAGAAACCTTAAAACAAGAGTTTATGAACTGTGAAAGAAAAAGAGTTCTTCAACTGATCTGAAGATAAACAAATTAAAATAAAAACCACTGAATGCTTCGCAGTAAAACATCATGAGAGTTTGTCTTTTTTTTTTTTTTTTTTTACTTTAGTTTAAGGTGGGTCACATATTCACCAAAATAAAAGTCACCAGTTAACAGAAATCAAGAAAATAAGAGCGTCTATTTTGCAGCACAGCAACTACATTAAGGATCGAATTTGAATCTAACAAAATAAAATAAAGATTTATTGTGTGTGTGTGTGCTTCCTGTCGGCGTGCGTACGTACGTGGAGGACCTGGTGGTACGCGTCCTTCATGTCCTCCAAGCCCAACATGGCGTCTTTGAGTTTGGGGGCGGGAACGTGATCTTTACCGATGAACGACATCACCAGGATGTGTTTCTTCAGCAGCACCACCTCCGGACAGGGAATCTCCGCCTTCCTCATCCTTTACCACACACACACACACACACACACACACACACGTTTCCATCACATTGACCCTCATTCATTTTGAGGCGACTATGATGTGCTGCAGTATCAAGTGCAGCTGGATGGATTGATATGAAAGCAGCAGGGTGCCGTTACCTGACCAGGTTGTGCTTCTCCTTCTCCGCCCACAGATGGATGACCTTCCGCGGGTTCAGCTTGCTGAAGCGCTCCTTGAAGCGGTAGTCGTCCTTGATGTAGCGGTCGCGGTTCTTGAACTCGTTCAGCGTCGTCTTGAACACCTTCAGCACCACCTCATCCGGGACCGGCTCCTCCTCCAGGCTGGAGAACACACACACACACACACACACACACAAATGCAAGAATTTACACAAAAAGTACAGAAATCAGGGAAACCATGAAGACGATGAGACCCAGGATTCATGACTCAGCATTATTTACAGCTTGATGAAAAGCAGAAATGAAACCAGAAGTTGGAACTTTGTGAACTTTACAGAAAGTCTGAAGAAACGTCTCAATGGAGTTTCCAGATAAATGTGTATGTATTTTTTTTTTTTAAATTTCCAGTAAATTAAAAACTTTTTTTTATGTTGCCCCCCTCCTCCTCCTCTCCTCCCCCTCACCTCCCCCCGTCGGCGTGGAACACCACCGACTCCTTCCCGGTGCTGATGCAGCCGTTGATGTTCTCCAGCACGCCGGCGTTCACCATCTTGTACATGAGCAGGCGAGTTCGAGGGTCCACGGCTTGTTCCTGAAAGAGGAGGAGTCTGAGTGAGGGGGCGGAGCCAGCACCTCCCGTGCGTCTCCTCCTGCAGCGGCGTGGGGATACGTACTGCGGTGGAGTGCTCCTTCTTGTCGTGCAGCCGGGCGCTGCGTCGCTGCTCGCTGTGGCAGTGCTCCTTCAGGGAGTTGAACACCTGGTTGGACAGCTTCAGGTCCATCCCCACCCCGTCGCCCACGTGCACCTCCGGGGCGAACTGCAGCGTAAACAAGTAAACAAACCAACGCTGTAGTGGAGGCAGAGGAGGGTCCTGGAGGGTTCATCAACAGGAGGACTCACGTTGTCCATGCGCGCCGTGTTCTTGCGGCCGCAGGTCACCTCGTCGTGTTTGGTGGTGATGTTCTTCCCCTTCCCGGTGAAGCCCTTCCTGGGCGTCGTCTGGGGCTTTTCTGAGTCACGCAAAAACAAAAAACAAAAAGAAAAATGTTAAACACTTAATAAACCTTAAACAGTGAATAAAAGAAGCAGCTCCACAGCTGTGATTGGCGTTTCTGTTATTGCGTCCTCACCGGCTCTGTAGGGGTCGTCTCTGGTGTCCTGCCAGTCCACCTCGTCCTCCGAGCTGTCGCTGCCATCGTAGGGATGCACCATGCGGTAGTTCTCGAAGGAGATGGACACTGAGCAGAAACAACCGACCAATCAGAAGCCTGCTCTCAGACCTCTGCCCCCCCCCCCCCTCCACCCCCTCCTCCACCCGTTCCTACCTTTGCTGTCCCCGTTGAACTTCTTCTCCTCCCGGCGCAGCTGGTTGTCGAACTCGCGGTCGAACTGCATCTGCAGCATCTGGGCGAGCATCAGGTCGCTGGTGGTGTCGGAGGGGGGCGTCGCCCTCCAGCAGCAGGTCGGCGGCGGCGCTGAGACACGGGAATAAAATACGATCTGTAACTCTTTAAAAATATAATTTAACATACTGCAGAATAAACTGCAGAAGAGCAAGCTTACAGACACTTCAAGTTTGTTTCTGATTGTTTTAATTTTGCAGCAGATTTTGGACAAAAAAAAATTACAAAGTCATTTGTGAAGTTTAAAGTAAAGTGAAGTTAAACTGCAGGAATTAGAAGAAAAAAAAGAAGCAAGTCAAAGAAAGATATAGCGCTCACTCTGCCAGCGTTGGGAAGGCGTTGTTCTCCTCCTCCAGCTGTTTGGCCAGCTGCTCGCTCATCACTTCAGCCAGCGAGCAGGACGGAGCCGGCGGCGGCGCCGAACCCCACGGGCTCTGAAACCCCCCCACCCAATCACATCATCAAGAAGTTCGACAGTTAAAAAACACATCAGCGGAGTTAAAAAGGTTTAAATGTTACTTTGCCTCTTAATGTTTAAATGTATGTTAAACTTATTGAGAGATTTTTGATTAATATCTGCATTTGGTTTCCAGTCCATGTTTCCTATCGTGTGTCTTTAACCTGCTCAGGTGACAGGTGACAGTTCATTGGTCCGTACTGGTCATGTGACCAACACACATAACAGCACTGATGCATGAGCCACGACTAATTAAAGGCTTTTCAGTTAAGCAAGTAATTGACAATAACAACACATATAAAGTTGTTGGAATAAATAACTATTTCTATAAAACCTCTGATGCAGAATTAAATCTAAATTGGTGCATCTGTTCTTTTCTTTTTCTCAGTTATAGTAGAATTATTTAACTTTTATAATTAAATATAAACCTGTATTGCTGAGGTCTAAAGAACCTGTATGTTTGTTCAGTTCTTGTTCTACGTAAACATCATTTTATCTTTCAGTAAAACGCTGCTGATTAGAAGTAATCAGATCTTCGCTGAACACGATTCATGAGGGGAATTATTTTGTGTTATTATGGACCAGCTGACTGTGAGTCATGAAGGAGGAGGAGGAGGAGGAGGAGGAGGAGGAGAAGCTGAGGAACATGTCCAGACATGTCTGAACGAGTGGACAAACTTCAAGTCAAACTCAGTCCAGATTTTAAGTTTTTTGCTAATGAGGACATTTATTAACACAAAATTATACAGCAAACACAATAAAGAGTTTTTAAGAATAAATTAAAAAAAAGTATTTGTGGTTCCTTTTATAATTCCTGAAACATCTCTGACCATTTAAGGATCTGCAGAGTACAATGTTTTAAGGTACTTTGAATATTGTCAGGAAAATGTTGTATTTTATACTTCACTACATTTTAACTTTAGATAGTTCAAGTTTTATTTTACACAATGCAGTGAGTGAGGAGTTCATGTCTTATAAAAAACAAATAACGTTTGTACTTTTATTTAAGTACTTGTAATGAAATACTTTAAACTATCATATATCCACTTTTAGTGAAGTCAGGCATTTAAAAAACTTTTCTCTCACCATAATATTAAGATTGAAAATGTAAAAATATATATAAACATATCTGATATTAAAAGTCTGTAACTCTGTAAACTCTATTTTTTTTAAAGGAAATTAAAAGATGTGTTTCTTTAATTTGGAGTCATTTGATCATTTTAAATCCCTGATGTTTAATCTATTTTATTGACTGTTATTTATTGATTTTAAATCATTTTAAATCCCTGATGTTTAATCTATGTTATTGACTGTTATTTATTGATTTTAAATCATTTTAAATCCCTGATGTTTAATCTATTTTATTGACTGTTATTTATTGATTTTAAATCATTTTAAATCCCTGATGTTTAATTTATTTTATTGACTGTTATTTATTGATTTTAAATCATTTTAAATCCCTGATGTTTAATTTATTTTATTGACTGTTATTTATTGATTTTAAATCATTTTAAATCCCTGATGTTTAATTTATGTTATTGACTGTTATTTATTGATTTTAACACTATTTTAACGACCATAACGTGGTAATGTTGAGTCCTGCTTTATGTGTGTGTAGTTTTAGTTTGTGTCGGAGCCTCTATAATAATAATAATAATAATAATAATAATAATAACAATAATAATAATAAACCTGAGTCTGTTTATTAAAAGTAACTTTAAAAGGAGACGAAACGTCACTGAGGCCATATTGAATGACAGCTAGCATTAGCCGCTAAATGCTAAATGCTAACAACGGCTCCAGTAGTTCTGCGACGTTAAAAACAAACGCGACGCGACGACTAAACGACGGAGCCGCTTACCGTCGGTGATCCCGCCGTGACTCCTGTTCGATCCATAGTCACCACAGCGATTAATCGATTCTTTCCTCCGGAGGGTGAATGGCGGCTAGCCTGTGAGCTAACGGTAGCGAGCTTCGGCGTCCTGAAAAACGGCACGAAAAAAAAACACGAAACTTTCTGCGACGAGACGAGAAAATAAAAACCGCGAAAAAACAACGTCAGAAAACACGAAAGAAAAAGTTTAGGAGTAAAGACGAAGATAAACTGGAGGTTTGAAGGGAGGTCGAGGACAGAGGAGTCTTCACCGAGGAGGGAGGAGTCTTCACTGAGGAGGGAGGGAGGAGTCTTCACCGAGGAGGGAGGGAGGAGTCTTCACCGAGGAGAGAGGAGTCTTCACCGAGGAGGGAGGGAGGAGTCTTCACCGAGGAGAGAGGAGTCTTCACCGAGGAGGGAGGGAGGAGTCTTCACCGAGGAGAGAGGAGTCTTCACCGAGGAGGGAGGGAGGAGTCTTCACCGAGGAGGGAGGAGTCTTCACTGAGGAGGGAGGGAGGAGTCTTCACCGAGGAGGGAGGAGTCTTCACTGAGGAGAGAGGAGTCTTCACCGAGGAGGGAGGGAGGAGTCTTCACCGAGGAGAGAGGGAGGAGTCTTCACCGAGGAGGGAGGAGTCTTCACTGAGGAGGGAGGGAGGAGTCTTCACCGAGGAGAGAGGAGTCTTCACTGAGGAGGGAGGGAGGAGTCTTCACCGAGGAGAGAGGAGTCTTCACTGAGGAGGGAGGGAGGAGTCTTCACCGAGGAGAGAGGAGTCTTCACCGAGGAGGGAGGGAGGAGTCTTCACCGAGGAGAGAGGGAGGAGTCTTCACTGAGGAGGGAGGGAGGAGTCTTCACCGAGGAGGGAGGGAGGAGTCTTCACCGAGGAGAGAGGGAGGAGTCTTCACTGAGGAGGGAGGGAGGAGTCTTCACCGAGGAGAGAGGAGTCTTCACCGAGGAGGGAGGGAGGAGTCTTCACTGAGGAGAGAGGGAGGAGTCTTCACTGAGGAGGGAGGGAGGAGTCTTCACTGAGGAGGGAGGGAGGAGTCTTCACCGAGGAGAGAGGGAGGAGTCTTCACTGAGGAGGGAGGGAGGAGTCTTCACCGAGGAGGGAGGGAGGAGTCTTCACCGAGGAGAGAGGGAGGAGTCTTCACTGAGGAGGGAGGGAGGAGTCTTCACCGAGGAGAGAGGAGTCTTCACCGAGGAGGGAGGGAGGAGTCTTCACTGAGGAGGGAGGGAGGAGTCTTCACTGAGGAGGGAGGGAGGAGTCTTCACCGAGGAGAGAGGGAGGAGTCTTCACTGAGGAGGGAGGGAGGAGTCTTCACCGAGGAGGGAGGGAGGAGTCTTCACCGAGGAGAGAGGGAGGAGTCTTCACTGAGGAGGGAGGGAGGAGTCTTCACCGAGGAGAGAGGAGTCTTCACCGAGGAGGGAGGGAGGAGTCTTCACTGAGGAGGGAGGGAGGAGTCTTCACCGAGGAGAGAGGAGTCTTCACCGAGGAGGGAGGGAGGAGTCTTCACCGAGGAGGGAGGGAGGAGTCTTCACCGAGGAGAGAGGAGTCTTCACCGAGGAGGGAGGAGTCTTCACTGAGGAGGGAGGGAGGAGTCTTCACCGAGGAGGGAGGGAGGAGTCTTCACTGAGGAGGGAGGGAGGAGTCTTCACTGAGGAGGGAGGAGTCTTCACCGAGGAGGGAGGAGTCTTCACTGAGGAGGGAGGGAGGAGTCTTCACCGAGGAGAGAGGAGTCTTCACTGAGGAGGGAGGGAGGAGTCTTCACCGAGGAGAGAGGAGTCTTCACCGAGGAGGGAGGGAGGAGTCTTCACTAAGGAGGGAGGAGTCTTCACCGAGGAGGGAGGGAGGAGTCTTCACTGAGGAGGGAGGGAGGAGTCTTCACCGAGGAGAGAGGAGTCTTCACCGAGGAGGGAGGGAGGAGTCTTCACTGAGGAGGGAGGAGTCTTCACCGAGGAGGGAGGGAGGAGTCTTCACCGAGGAGAGAGGAGTCTTCACCGAGGAAGGAGGAGTCTTCACCGAGGAGGGAGGGAGGAGTCTTCACTGAGGAGGGAGGGAGGAGTCTTCACCGAGGAGAGAGGAGTCTTCACTGAGGAGGGAGGGAGGAGTCTTCACTGAGGAGGGAGGGAGGAGTCTTCACCGAGGAGGGAGGAGTCTTCACTGAGGAGGGAGGGAGGAGTCTTCACCAAGGAGAGAGGAGTCTTCACCGAGGAGGGAGGGAGGAGTCTTCACCGAGGAGGGAGGAGTCTTCACTGAGGAGGGAGGGAGGAGTCTTCACCGAGGAGGGAGGAGTCTTCACCGAGGAGGGAGGGAGGAGTCTTCACTGAGGAGGGAGGAGTCTTCATCGAGGAGGGAGGGAGGAGTCTTCACTGAGGAGGGAGGGAGGAGTCTTCACCGAGGAGGGAGGAGTCTTCACTGAGGAGAGAGGAGTCTTCACTGCGGAGGGAGGGAGGAGTCTTCACTGAGGAGGGAGGGAGGAGTCTTCACCGAGGAGGGAGGGAGGAGTCTTCACTGAGGAGGGAGGGAGGAGTCTTCACCGAGGAGGGAGGGAGGAGTCTTCACTGAGGAGGGAGGAGTCTTCACTGAGGAGGGAGGAGTCTTCACCGAGGAGGGAGGGAGGAGTCTTCACCGAGGAGAAAGGAGTCTTCACCGAGGAGGGAGGGAGGAGTCTTCACCGAGGAGAGAGGGAGGAGTCTTCACCGAGGAGGGAGGAGTCTTCACTGAGGAGAGAGGAGTCTTCACTGCGGAGGGAGGGAGGAGTCTTCACCGAGGAGGGAGGAGTCTTCACTGAGGAGGGAGGGAGGAGTCTTCACCGAGGAGGGAGGGAGGAGTCTTCACTGAGGAGAGAGGAGTCTTCATCGAGGAGGGAGGGAGGAGTCTTCACTGAGGAGGGAGGGAGGAGTCTTCACCGAGGAGGGAGGAGTCTTCACTGAGGAGAGAGGAGTCTTCATCGAGGAGGGAAGGAGGAGTCTTCACCGAGGAGGGAGGGAGGAGTCTTCACCGAGGAGAGAGGAGTCTTCATCGAGGAGGGAGGGAGGAGTCTTCACTGAGGAGGGAGGAGTCTTCACTGAGGAGGGAGGGAGGAGTCTTCACCGAGGAGGGAGGAGTCTTCACTGAGGAGAGAGGAGTCTTCACTGAGGAGGGAGGGAGGAGTCTTCACCGAGGAGGGAGGGAGGAGTCTTCACCGAGGAGGGAGGAGTCTTCACCGAGGAGGGAGGGAGGAGTCTTCACTGAGGAGGGAGGAGTCTTCACCGAGGAGAGAGGAGTCTTCACTGAGGAGGGAGGGAGGAGTCTTCACCGAGGAGGGAGGGAGGAGTCTTCACTGAGGAGGGAGGGAGGAGTCTTCACCGAGGAGGGAGGAGTCTTCACCGAGGAGGGAGGGAGGAGTCTTCACTGAGGAGGGAGGGAGGAGTCTTCACCGAGGAGGGAGGGAGGAGTCTTCACCGAGGAGAGAGGAGTCTTCACCGAGGAAGGAGGAGTCTTCACCGAGGAGGGAGGGAGGAGTCTTCACTGAGGAGGGAGGGAGGAGTCTTCACCGAGGAGAGAGGAGTCTTCACTGAGGAGGGAGGGAGGAGTCTTCACTGAGGAGGGAGGGAGGAGTCTTCACCGAGGAGGGAGGAGTCTTCACTGAGGAGGGAGGGAGGAGTCTTCACCGAGGAGAGAGGAGTCTTCACCGAGGAGGGAGGGAGGAGTCTTCACCGAGGAGGGAGGAGTCTTCACTGAGGAGGGAGGGAGGAGTCTTCACCGAGGAGGGAGGAGTCTTCACCGAGGAGGGAGGGAGGAGTCTTCACTGAGGAGGGAGGAGTCTTCATCGAGGAGGGAGGGAGGAGTCTTCACTGAGGAGGGAGGGAGGAGTCTTCACCGAGGAGGGAGGAGTCTTCACTGAGGAGAGAGGAGTCTTCACTGCGGAGGGAGGGAGGAGTCTTCACTGAGGAGGGAGGGAGGAGTCTTCACCGAGGAGGGAGGGAGGAGTCTTCACTGAGGAGGGAGGGAGGAGTCTTCACCGAGGAGGGAGGGAGGAGTCTTCACTGAGGAGGGAGGAGTCTTCACTGAGGAGGGAGGAGTCTTCACCGAGGAGGGAGGGAGGAGTCTTCACCGAGGAGAAAGGAGTCTTCACCGAGGAGGGAGGGAGGAGTCTTCACCGAGGAGAGAGGGAGGAGTCTTCACCGAGGAGGGAGGAGTCTTCACTGAGGAGAGAGGAGTCTTCACTGCGGAGGGAGGGAGGAGTCTTCACCGAGGAGGGAGGAGTCTTCACTGAGGAGGGAGGGAGGAGTCTTCACCGAGGAGGGAGGGAGGAGTCTTCACTGAGGAGAGAGGAGTCTTCATCGAGGAGGGAGGGAGGAGTCTTCACTGAGGAGGGAGGGAGGAGTCTTCACCGAGGAGGGAGGAGTCTTCACTGAGGAGAGAGGAGTCTTCATCGAGGAGGGAAGGAGGAGTCTTCACCGAGGAGGGAGGGAGGAGTCTTCACCGAGGAGAGAGGAGTCTTCATCGAGGAGGGAGGGAGGAGTCTTCACTGAGGAGGGAGGAGTCTTCACTGAGGAGGGAGGGAGGAGTCTTCACCGAGGAGGGAGGAGTCTTCACTGAGGAGAGAGGAGTCTTCACTGAGGAGGGAGGGAGGAGTCTTCACCGAGGAGGGAGGGAGGAGTCTTCACCGAGGAGGGAGGAGTCTTCACCGAGGAGGGAGGGAGGAGTCTTCACTGAGGAGGGAGGAGTCTTCACCGAGGAGAGAGGAGTCTTCACTGAGGAGGGAGGGAGGAGTCTTCACCGAGGAGGGAGGGAGGAGTCTTCACTGAGGAGGGAGGGAGGAGTCTTCACCGAGGAGGGAGGAGTCTTCACCGAGGAGGGAGGGAGGAGTCTTCACTGAGGAGGGAGGGAGGAGTCTTCACCGAGGAGGGAGGGAGGAGTCTTCACCGAGGAGAGAGGAGTCTTCACCGAGGAGGGAGGGAGGAGTCTTCACCGAGGAGGGAGGAGTCTTCACTGAGGAGGGAGGAGTGTTCACCGAGGAGGGAGGAGTCTTCACTGAGGAGGGAGGGAGGAGTCTTCACCGAGGAGGGAGGGAGGAGTCTTCACCGAGGAGGGAGGAGTCTTCACTGAGGAGGGAGGAGTGTTCACCGAGGAGGGAGGGAGGAGTCTTCACCGAGGAGGGAGGAGTCTTCACCGAGGAGGGAGGGAGGAGTCTTCACTGAGGAGGGAGGAGTGTTCACCGAGGAGGGAGGGAGGAGTCTTCACCGAGGAGGGAGGAGTCTTCACCGAGGAGGGAGGAGTCTTCACTGAGGAGGGAGGAGTCTTCACCGAGGAGAGAGGGAGGAGTCTTCACCGAGGAGAGAGGAGTCTTCACCGAGGAGGGAGGGAGGAGTCTTCACCGAGGAGGGAGGGAGGAGTCTTCACTGAGGAGGGAGGAGTCTTCACCGAGGAGAGAGGGAGGAGTCTTCACCGAGGAGAGAGGAGTCTTCACCGAGGAGGGAGGGAGGAGTCTTCACCGAGGAGAGGAGTCTTCACCGAGGAGGGAGGAGTCTTCACCGAGGAGGGAGGAGTCTTCACCGAGGAGAGGAGTCTTCACCGAGGAGGGAGGAGTCTTCACCGAGGAGGGAGGAGTCTTCACCGAGGAGGAGATCCCACAGCGGACCGGAAACACCGCAGTCCAGGATAACAAGACGACTTGACCCTTCACAATAAAAGCCTCTCCAAAGCTGGAGGTCTTTTATTGTTTGACAGCTGATTAATACATGTTGCAATCTATAGAAAAACAACAACAATCATCATCATCATCATTTTCCAAACAAAATTCTAATTCTGATTTCAGCTCTTAAATGTGAATAGAAAAAACAAGTACAGCTGCACCATAAATGAAGGTTATTTATTCTGTACCAGTATCATGATTAAAGATCATTTATGTGTTAGAAAACGATCATTTTATAAATAAATAGTAAACAGACAGTACAAAACGATAATGTTTATAAATAAAGAGTAAACAGACAGTACAAAACAATAATGTTTATAAATAAAGAGTAAACAGACAGTACAAAACAATAATGTTTATAAATAAAGAGTAAACAGACAGTACAAAACAATAATGTTTATAAATAAAGAGTAAACAGACAGTACAAAACGATCAAAACGTTTTCAATAAATACGTTTGTACAAATGTGTGTGAGTAGTTATGAACAGAAACCATGTGAGCTGCGATAAACACATTCATGTACAATTAAATGAAAAACACATCAAACAGGACAGGTCGTAACACGTAACCCAGTTTATCCATGAGGATGTGCGCGTACCCGCGTGCGCCGACCAGCGTGCACGTGCCCGTACAACCTACAATCTGTCCAGGTTGAGTCGGGAGCGCGCACTATCAGAACAGGCTGGAGCGTCCAGGTGTCAAGTCTCAGAGTGTTTACATGAACGAGAGCGGAAGTCACAGGAGTGGGGCTTCAAAATAAAAGCACAGGATTTACCATTTCAAGGAAATAATATAAATATGAATGATGGACAATAAGTTACGCACATAGCACTCAGAACAAGTACTCAAATATCTATCTTAGACATAAATGTATGTATTTTTTTATTTTAAAAAAAAGGCTGAGTTAATAGTCAGAAAGAAACGTATTCATTGATGTAATATGTACAAACAGACACTAGTCACTCTTACTTTACTGCATTAATTTGAAATTCTACTTAAGAAAAAAAATAGCTTTCAATTTCAGTTTTAGCATAAAAATATAGGCCAACTTAAAGTAACAAAAAAATAAAAGCGCTCACTTATAATATTGGTGCACTTGTGTTTGTTGTGTCTGTTTAATTAGCAGTAACTTAAATACTTGAAGAGTTGTAACGCAGTAGAAATACAGAATAGAAACAGTCCTGCTCAAGAGGGAGTCAAATGTATTGCGTTAAAATTAACTTCTGCCAGAATCTCATCTGGTCACTGTGGGTTTTATTTTGAAAATAGTGACCGGAAGCGGTGTGGTTCATTCTACAGACTTGACTGTGTCGGAGCATCCTGACGTCTTCTCTCGGAGCACAAAGTGAAAACGCACCTCCTCCTCCTCCTCCTCCTCCTCCTCGCGCGTTACGATGCCCACACGGACTCACAAGGACGGGCTTCATCCTCTCGGACGCCTCCGGGACGTTTAATGCTGTTATTCTTTGGCTTTTTTGTTTTTCTGCACGTTTCCTTTCGTTAAATCTGACGCACATCTCTTTTGTCCGCGGGATTCCGATGGCCACCACCTCCTCCTCCTCCTCCTCCTCCTCCAGCGCCGCCGTCCCCAGCATCAGCACCGCGGGCCAACCAGGACGGCCGGGCTTCACGCAGCTCACCTCGCAGCTCGGTGTCCTGTCAGGTACATTTCTCTCTCTTTCTTTTTTTAAAACGACGCTAAAATGCCGCAGAACTGCAGCAGATGTCCGATAAAAGGTGCTCACTTGTTTTAGAGGATGCTGCTGCATGTTGTTGCCGGAGGACACTTGTCTTCACATGATGAGGGTCACTTTGATCATCAAAGATTCAGACGTTGCTCGGGTTGGTTGTTTAAACATCTCCTCCTGGAAGACAACATGGAGCTCCTGCGGGACATCGGAGTGTCTCCGGCTTTCTGTCATCACGATGTCTCAGTGGACACACAGATCCGGCGACATCTGACACAATTAATGCGAGTGGCAGATGGGGACGAGCTGGGGGCGGGGTGGGGGGGGTGGGGGGGTGCAGGCCGGTGGGTGGGCAGGAGGTCAGCTGCGGCCACCGACCTCCCTCCACCCCCCCTCCCTCCCAGGTGTTAAAAGCTGGAATACAAAATGAAGGTTTTTTTAAATAATGTTGAGTGGAAAAAGTAAAAAGACAAAGAAGCTGCAATAAAAAAAAAGAAAAGGAAATCTGGTGGAGAGCAAAGTGTCCACAGATCATTCTTCTCATGTTTACTCCTTAAACATGCAGATATTTTTTTAAACATTTTGGCATAAATGAGCCTCCGTGTTTTAATATCATAGGAAGATATTTTCATTGATTACAAAATAATTTATAAGTGATAAGTTGTTGATAATTCCTTTGTTGTTGTCATGGAAAAACTCTCATTATACAGACGTCACCTGAACCGTGTTCCTTGTTTGAGTCGTTATTTATTCGAACACTAGAGGGCGCTTAGTTTTAAAATGTAGCTTCAGGGTCGTTAGGGGACACAGTTTGTTGGACGGGTTAAAAACTAGCCCACCTTTTAATCGAATCGTATTTACTTCGTGAACAATTACGACCGATCACTTGTACTGATGATTCCGTGATTTGAATTATTGCGTACTCTTTCTTTAGCTTTATATTTTAATATCCTACAGACCGATTGTCAATCTACCAGTACGTGAACATTTCTGATTTCACCACAGACCTGAAACTGGAGCAGAGAAACATCCGATTTTGGGGGAACAGAAAGTGTTCGTTGCGCTGAGCCGGCGTGATGTCATGTTGGAGAAGCCTGTTGCCATGGCGCCCACTGTTCAGGTGATTAGTGTTATCTGGGCTTTAAAAGACGCAGCAACAGACAGGAAACTGAAACAAAGTGACAAAAACAGAAGAAGAACAGACAGACTAAATACAGCAGGGAGGGAAGGACAACGAGGGACAGATGAATTTAACAATCATACAAAGGGCAGGAAGTAAAACAAGACAGATATTAAAACAGGAAGCACCAAACCCAGACTGACCTGAAGACTACGAACCAGAACAGAAGCTCAGAAGGTCCCGGTGGAACTCGGTGTTGACAGTCTGACTCTGGGGGACCAATTCACGGTGACACCAAGAAAACCCACCTGGTGTCTCCTGACCTGACGACTTCTTCGGTCTCGGACGGTGAAGCTCCGCCCCTCTTGAAACGTGATGTCATCAGAACACCTCGCCCGGCTCGTCGCTTCATCGCCGTAGACTTTCTGAAGACTTTCAAGGTTCTCTGTTGAAGATTTACAGAGTTTGATGTAAAATCTGCTGTTTGGTAAAAGCTGAACCTCAGTTGTACTTCAGGCTCTGATGTTCAATGGTTTCAGTCTTTGATCACGTTGAAGAGTTTCATGGACGGTAACTCTTCATCTGTTCTCTCTTCCAGGTTAAAGTCCTCCCTCGGAGCAAGTTGCCTTAACTGACCGACTCCTCCCGAACGTCCGACCGAGTGCAGAACAACGGGACTCATCGCCGTCCGACTCCGAGCGGCCTCAACATGAAGAAACATTCGAGGTTGGACGACGCGGCCCGATAAAACCCTGAAACCAAAACCCGACAGAGCGATGAGCGACAGCAGGAGGAGGAGGGAAGCTGAACCGGGGGAAAATTAGGACAAAAAAAATATGCCAATTTTTCTCTGACATTCACAGAACTGTCTGTTTACCTGATTGTATTTTTTTAAGAATAAAGGGAATCGAAACATGACCGAGATTTTAGGTCTCTGAAACATTTTAAACCCAAAAAACCCCAAAAAAAACTGATTCTCTTTTTTCCACCCAAAGTTAGAAGACTTTCAGCTTCAGACGACGATGTAACGAGAACACAGCGACCGTCGGACAACAAACCAGCGGATTGTATAACATACGCAACACGATTGTCCTCTGCTGACGGAGAATTGTGAATCGCTCGCTACTTTATGAAAATCGGAAATTCAAAGACGTCACAAACAAAGACAGCAAATACGATTGTGTTAGAGATAAAAAAAAATTTTTTAAAAAGGGGCAAAGACTGAAGTGTTTAAAGAACTGAGCCACCAAAGACTCAACAACAAAAACTGTTTGGATCCTAAAATCTAGAATCCGTCTTGGACTCGGAGGTTGGAAGTGTTCGGACACGTCTGCAGGTGGATTTAAGGGAACTGCATTCATTTGGGACGTTGGGGAACCAAGCCGGAGCCGGACTCCATGATGACCCACCTGCACGCCGGCCTGAGCGCCGAGACGACGGAGAAGGCTCGGCTGGAGCTGAACGAAAACCCGGACACGCTGCATCAGGACATCCAGCAGGTAAACGGCTCCTTCAGGGCTTCGCTAAATGAGTCGGTGCCGTTTGTTCATCTAAAAATAACAAAAAACTCTTAAGAGTCACATAAAAGTCGAAAATCTGGATTTTCTTTTTAAACATTTGGTTCAAATTTGCACCTCCTCCGTTTGAACTCTACCGGGCGTCTTTAAATGTTGTCTGCAGAGTTTTATTGAAAACTTGTGGAATTATGATTGAAATCAGAAACTATGTGACCAAGAAATAAGTGAAGCTAACGTTGGAGCGATATTCAGTCGTGTGCTGGAAAGGAAGCGAACGAATAATCTTGAAGGAATAATCCTCATAAAGACACCGACTTCAGTTCTGGAGCGAAGGACGCTTCCACTGTGAATTGGACTGTGTTGTAATGTTTGTTCTGGTTTTCATATTGAAGGATGTTATTCCTTGTTTGAAATGTCTCGTCTGCGTCCTGAAGGTGCGCGACATGATCGTGACGAGGCCGGACATCGGCTTCCTGCGAACCGACGACGACTTCATCCTCCGCTTCCTCAGAGCCCGGAAGTTCGACCAGGTGGAAACCTTCAGACTGCTGGCTCAGTACTTCCAGTTCAGACAGCAGAACCTCGACATGTTCCAGAGCTTCAAGGTTCGTCTGTGCTTTGGAGGTTTGAACACTTTGAACGACAGGTCGCAGCGTGTTTTGGTTTGACACGGTAGAAGTGACCTTTACGGCGGTTAACCAACGGAGGGAGGAAAGCCTCCGACTCTGTTGTGGATCTTCAAAGTGTTTGTTATTCGTTTCCTGCGGTCGTATTCCCTCCGTCAGCGATCTGTCATGTGTTGAGGTGAACGTGTTGTGACTGCTGTGTTGACCAGGTGGACGATCCCGGCATCAAGCGAGCGTTGATGGACGGATTCCCCGGCGTGCTGGAGACTCCGGACCAACACGGCCGAAAAATCCTCATCCTGTTCGCCTCCAACTGGGACCAGAGCCGGTGAAGCACCGACGTTCTTCTATCTATTGTTCACAAAATGTTTAATCTATCAAATGACAAGAACAAAAAAAATGGCTATCACAACTTCGCAGTTGGACGATCTAAAAATCGATTCTTACGTTGACATAAAACGATGAAAACAGCTTAAAAATACTGAAATGATTTCATATTTCTGTTGATTTATATTTTCTGAGGACTCTCATTGACACTTCACAGATTTGAACCCTAAATCGATCTTCCTCCGACTGATTTTAGAGTCGGACCGAAGTTCTGTCAGTTTAGGGAGATCGATTGATTAATCTCAGAACCGATCAACGATCTGGCTCTATTTGAAATTTCAGGAATTTTGCTGAGGAATCATCTCTGGATGGAGATCCTGAATACCAGCAAGCAAAATCTCCATTTCAGATGTTTAATTTCAGACAGACTGAAAACAAACGTTTGTAAAAATCATGGTTGCAAAGAGAAGACCGGAAACACGATGTCCTCACAAGGTCTAAAACGGACATCGGTCCTCAGAAAGATGGATAGACAAGCACACATACACACACACTCATCTGTCGCTGCACTGATTGGAAACACGAAGAGCTTAATGAGTCATTTCTGTTCTTCGACTAAACTAGAGACGAGTCCAGAGCGGTAGTTAAGACCGAAGGCCGGTCACGCTCGCTGTAACTATCGACCGGCTGATTAATACCGACAACTGTCTCCACCAGGAACTCCTTCACGGACATCCTGCGGGCCATCCTGCTCTCTCTGGAGGTTCTGATCGAAAACCCGGAGCTGCAGATCAACGGCTTCATCCTCATCATCGACTGGAGCAACTTCTCCTTCAAACAGGCATCCAAGCTCACGCCGAACATCCTGAAGCTGGCCATCGAAGGTCTTCAGGTAAACGCTGACGGCGGAAAACATCCGGCCGCGAGTCCGAGTTTACTTTAATCTGCTCGTCTCCTCTTCGTCCCCTCAGGACAGCTTCCCGGCCCGGTTCGGAGGGATCCACTTCGTGAATCAGCCCTGGTACATTCACGCCATGTACACCATCATCAAACCCTTCCTCAAGGACAAGACCAGGAAACGGGTGAAGACATATTTCCATCCTCCATCTTACTCTTGTTTTTGTTCGTAATGTCTTTCCATTTGTTTTCTGTTTTTACGCCACCGATCCAGTTTAGGGGGAAATATGTCCAGAACCCCTCGAGGGAATTTGGTCCAATTTGGCAGAAACATTCACTTGATACCGAGGATGAGCTGATCAGAATTTGGGGGGCAAAGGTCAAAGTTCAAGGTCACTGTAGCCCCAATTAGACATATTCACATGAACGCGATATCTCGGGAACACTTGGATGGAATTTATTCAAATTTGGCAAGAAAATTAATTTAATACCAAGAATGAACTGAATAGAGTTTGGAGAGCAAAGGTCAAAGTTCAAAGTCACTGTGACCCCATGTTCTCCTCATCCGTCCGTACTGTTTTTATGAATCTAATATATCCAAATCTCTTTGAGGGAACGTGTTCCCTCCTCTCCTCTTGTTCCCCTCCTTTCCCATCTCCTCCTCCTCCTCCTCAGATCTTCCTCCACGGCAACAACCTGAACTCGCTCCACCAGCTCATCCAGCCCGAGTGCTTGCCGTCGGAGTTCGGCGGGACGCTGCCGCCGTACGATATGGGCATCTGGGCGCGAACGCTGCTCGGACCCGACTACAACGACGAGACCGAGTACACGCTGACCTACGACGCCCTGCACGTCAGGGAGAACTGTGGAGGAGGAGGAGGAGACAAGGACATGATGAAGAGGTGAGGAGGAGATGCATGATGAAATGACATTAAAGGTTCATTCGGCTTCATTTCATCCTGCTGTGTTTCCTTGAATGACGTCTGATCGTCCTCATAATCCCTCATTCATTAGAAAAGAAGATTCAAGAAGACCTGTTTTTGGGGGCGTGTCTGTTTGATTGACAGGTCTGTGGTGCAGTCAGGTTACAGATATCGGTGGGCGGGACGTAGTATCGTCAGGTTTCCAATCAGATCGGTCAGATCCACCTCTGGCTCCTCCCCCAGCTTGTCCAAATATGGTCACTTCCTGCTCTACAAACCGAAGGGTGACGTCACGGTTTCAGGGAGCTCGAGCTTTTTACCTCGAAAGACTGTTTTAATCTCGTCTCTCTGAATCTCTACGAAACAGCAGGCTGAAATAAATAAAGCAGAATGATCCTTTAACGTAAAGATGGAAGCTGGAAAACCAGAAGCTGTTTGTGTTTCAGGTCTCAGTCGGCGGTGGAAGCAGGAACTCTCCGACAGACGGACAGAGAGACCAGCACACCGCTGCTGGCCCTGGACTGAACACACACACACACACACACACACACACACACACACACACACACACCACACACACACACACACACACACACACACACACACCACACACACACACACACACACACACACACACACACACCACACACACACACACACACACACACACACACACACACACACACACACACACACACACATTTACTCCAACACACTTCTTAAAGACCCACTTTAACACACTCAGTATGAGCTGCTGGATTTAACCTGCGTCCTCTCGTCCTGTTGACCTGAACTCTGACTGAACTTCCTGAACAGGGGACACACACACACACACACACACACACCCTTCTATCTTTGTGAGGACCCTCATTAACAACAGATAATACAAATACAATTAAATTCTCTAGCAGGTTAAATGAAACATAAAATTAAAACTTTGTTATATTTAAAGGAAAAACAGACTAAAGGACACATTTCAATCTTCATGTTTAAAACATCGTTCATTTTGTTTTTATTTTAATGTGTTGAACTGTCCAACAAATGGACACAACATTTAGGGTTTGATGCAGCAAAGGAAACAAAAAGACGCATAAAATAACATAAATAATATTCAGAAGTGTCTGATTGTCTACGTTTCTAAAAAGTAACCGTTCAGGAAAACAAACGCTGCAGACGGTCGAAAAGAAAACACACTTTTAGGTGTTAAATAAATTCAATAAAAAGTTCATCTTAACAATGAAGTTTGAGGTCCAGTCGAAAGTTCTGGACGATCAGAACGAGAAGTGGGACTCTGCAGCTTTGAACGCTAACCCTGCTAGCGTGCTACAGCTGATAGAGGACAACTAGAGCTCGGACAAAACGTTCCCGGTGGAACTGAAGCTCTCGAGTTTCTGCTCAGTTTCAGTTTCAGGTCAGAGACACTGACAGGAAGTACCAAACGGGTATGGAACAGTTCAAGTCACAAAATGACAACAAGTCCTCACAATCCAGACATGTCCTCACTACCACGTTGGACAAGTCACATGGGTCCTCATGAAGATGAAGAACACACACACACACACACACACACACACACACACACACACACACACACACACACACACACACACACACACACACACACACACACACACACAGTCTGTCCTGTCTCTGAGCCGTCCAATGCCTCCCAGCTGAGCCAGCAGCGTCGGTCCTGATGTCCACAGCTCGCCATTTCGCCGCCGTCACATCCAACACTGATGTTTCTGTGAGCCGAGTCACAAACAAACAAACAAACAAACAAACAAAAAGCCGGAGGAATCGGACGTGTTGAAGCGTGACGGGATGTGGTGAGACTATATTTAAAACCTCAGAGAACACATCGACGTCACGCCGCCAGTTTCAGCCACGAAGAAGACGACGGAAAGACGAAACAGTTACAATCAAAAATAGGATTAAGAACCATTTGAGATCACGTTGCACCAACAAGGATTCATTTGAACTAAGATTTAGAGTTCATTCAATCTAAAAACCTTCAACAGATTTTATCATTCTATTATTGATTTTGTCTATTGAGGGAATAATTGGAACTACAGCTCCCACAATGCTTCCAGGGATGTAAACAGGAAGTAATGTGTTGCCATGGTTTCAGTTCATTAGCCGAATTCCTCATCAGCAGTTGTTGTTTACGACGTATTCATGGATGTTCAGAAAACTTTCACCTGATTAATCTGATTCTGAAGAAAACTCAAAAACAGGAAGAAAAAAAAAAACATTTTTTAAATGACATATTCTCAAAGGTAAAATAGTTTAAAGCTGCAATAACCAAAATATTATTGAAATGGCAATCAGTCCTTCAGCTGCTGGTTTTGGTTTTTTATTTCTTGTTGGATCTGATGAGAGAAATCCCCCAAAAAGTCGCTTCGCTCACTGATGGAGACCAAAAACGAGCTAAAAGAGTGAAACTAAAACAATACATAGCCTACGTGGAGTAATGACGGCAGATTTGTTTATTTTTTACAGCTTGATGTGCTGCCCCCTAGTGGTTAAAAAACTAATAGTGCAGCTTTAAAGAAAAGTTTCAAAATTAAATCTTAAATTTAAATCTGAGTTTAAAGATAATCCTTTTTGGTGGAACCAAACCTTGAAATGTTTTAATGTTTTTCACCTGTTAATCAGCGTCGTGTATCTAAATAAGAATGAAAATACTTTGATTTCAGCCAAATCTTTTTATAACTTGGCAACAAAAACTCACTTTTGAATCGTAAAACGTTGGAGGCGGAAACATTTAGTCGGACGACGTGAAAAGAAAACTTCACTTTGGTAGAATATTTTTCACCTTTTTTTTTTGGGTACAACAACAAGCTCGCGTTAAGTTACACCGACTTTGCACAAGTATTTCAAAATAAAAGCACTGCATACGTGGCCACGATGACTCAGCACCGACAATATAACCGGACGGCAGTTCACGTGCATGGAAATGGAAAAACAACAACTGTTCTACCAGAGTGAAAAAGTTCTTGCTGTGACGACACCACAGGATGCCAAACTCTCACCTTTAACCTCTCCTGCTGTGAAGGCAAAGATTGTTTTTATTCAATCCAACTTATTTGAAGATTGTATATTATTGTTACTAAAGTATTATCACACTGCAAAAAAAAAAAAAAAAAAAAAAAAAGTGACGCACTGGGCTAATTTTATCCTGAGATATTTGAAGTTATCATCACTTCCTGCCGGAGAAATGACTCAGACTTCAGTTTAATGTGCAGGTTGATGATATTTGTAAAAAAAAACAAAAGAAATCAACCAAGAAGAGCGACTTGGCGAGTTTGTCATATTTTTTTTTGCAGTGTGTTTGACTCATCATCAGGGCTACACTGAGCAGTGATCTGATCTCCACTCGACTGTAATGTAATGTATTTCCTTTCAATGAATGTATAGAAGTAAACATTTACACCATCGCGGTGGTCGCAGTGCGCTTTCTTTCAAAGTGGGACTTTTATTTTGAAAAGGAAAACAGGACGGTGAGACTTCCGTTTTCTTTATTCCGATTATGTTTTCGTGTTGATTTGTTTGAGGTTTACTGCAACAGAATGTGATGATTTGAATATCACGTAAACACATATTTAACGGAAAATAGAACAAAGACAACATATCAGATGATGGAACTCAGACATTTTATTGTTTTATGAAAAATATCTGCTCATTCTGAATTCGATGTCAGCAACACATCTAAAAAAACCTAAGTTGGGACAGGATGATGTTTCTATCTGGTTTCTTCTTTGGAGAGTTTTAACCTGCATTTGCGGACGCAGCAATGAACTGTGTTCACAGACGATGGTTTTCACAAGTGTTCCTGAGCCCATGCAGTGATTTCCACTCCAGAATAGTGTTTTTTTTTTTAATGCAGTGCTGCCTGATTAGTTCTCAGATGTTTTTTAGTGTTACGCAACTTTTCCCATCTTCTGTTGATCCTATCCCAACTTTTTTGAGACGTGTTGCTGCCATCAAATTGAAGTTTCAACATTTGACAAGTTGCCTTTGGTCTATTTTTAATTAAATAGGTGTTTGTGTGATTTGGAAATCATTGCTTTCTGTTTTTATTTACATTTTACACTGCGTCCTAACAGGGTTGTAACACAAACAGCTGCTTCAAGAAATAATGAAAACACACATTTCTTCATATTTGCAATTTTTTTGCAGTTTTTATTTTTAATATAAATATAAATCATCTTTTATAACATCTTGTGTTACCTTGTTAATGTGCAAAAGTGATGAAAGAGTGAAACCGAGAAAAAACCCGCCTGGATTAACGGACGAAGTGCGAAGTGGTCGCGGACGGTCGAGGCGTCGTCCTTCATCACATTTCTAACGAGATTCCTCCGGTTGGTTTCTGGACGTTTGGAGACGGTTTCATTTCTCAGAGCTACAAATTAAAACGTGAAATCCATGTTGTTGTTGTTGTTGTTGTT
The DNA here is from genome assembly GCF_022577435.1 of Embiotoca jacksoni. Taxonomy (NCBI): domain Eukaryota; kingdom Metazoa; phylum Chordata; class Actinopteri; family Embiotocidae; genus Embiotoca; species Embiotoca jacksoni. The sequence goes on from NW_027185431.1 coordinate 1,115,512, forward strand.
GTTGTGGGAACAGAACCGGGTCTAGATGGGGCTGAAAGAAGTACCGCGTGAGTGGAGCTTGTTGTCGGGTCAGTAGTAACAACGGGGGAAAATACACGAGTTTAATCACATCCTTCAGGCTGACGATCCTTCGGCAGGTTTAGTAGTTTATCCACGAACGGAGGAAGACGTCGGACTTCCCGCTTCCTCTCGCGCCACAGAAGAAGAACCGGCCTGTCCGTCTGTCCTCGCCGGGTACCGAGACTCCATCGTCTAAATCGGGCTCAAAGTCTGCCGCTGGCTCTGCGTGAGCTCCGGGTGCCAAACGTCCACGATGAAGATGAGACGGAAACTGTCGGCGTCCTGCCAAACCTCGTGCTCGAAGGAGTCGTCGAAGATCAGGACTTTACCTTCGTCCCACGTCCTGAGACAGGAAGTGAGGAAGAGGAGGAGAAATGTGTTAAAACGTCTGACGAAGAACGAGCAGCTAAATGAAAAAAAAAGTGCTCAGAAAAATAGCGCTGACGAAGGAAAACGACGAAGACAAGAAAGGAAACGAGAGAAGACATGAAGATGAAGATGATGAAGACGATGGAGGATGAAGATGACCTGGTCTGGTCGGTGCAGCGGATCCTGCAGCCCTGTTTGGGGATGACGAGGCCGAGGTGCATCCTCAGTCTGCAGTTGGTGGGGCCGGTGTGGGGCCACACGTGGGTCCCCGGCTGCATCACAGAGAACTTGATCTGGACAGAACCAGAACCAGAACGTCAGGAGGTTCAGAGGGTGTTTTAAGGGTTCAAACAGGAGAGTTTGGGATATTTTTAGCCCTAAAATCATCATATTGTTACTTGTGACTCATCTTTTGTCTTTATATCTTTATTTAGTCGGTTAAAAAACAAAAAAAATCAAAATCACGTGACTCAATTTTACTGCAAAAAAACCACAAAAAACTCTGCAAAATATTTTTTAAATTTTTGCTGCAAAATGGAACATTTCAAAAGAAGAACCGGATTGTAAACACAGGAAGTTAAACTCCTGTGCCGGTCCGCGGACCCCCGCTGAGTCGTACCTGTCCTCGCTTGCAGCCGGTGGCTTCGGGGAATCTCTCCAGCAGCGAACACGTCTTCGGGACGCTC
>NW_027185431.1:1121626-1159126 GCF_022577435.1 Embiotoca jacksoni
GGAGCGACTTCTTCCTCTGAAATAAAAAAAACAAAAAAAACAACAGAGATTATTAAGAAAGCTGCGAACATCCAGTGAAGGTCAGAGGTCACACAGAGGCGGAGTTTACTGACCGTCAGGACGTCTGCTGTCCCCGGGATCGTCTACGACAAACACAAATATAAAATTATAAGTGACTGTTTGTCATGAATCAATATGAAAAATATGAATAAAGTGAAATAGATTAAAAAAAAGAAACGGGAGTCTGACCGGCGACAAAGTCGTCTTCCACCGGAGGAGGAAGAGGGACGGCAGCTGGAGACACAACAACACAAGTTAAAACACACACACACACACACACACACACACACACACACACACACACAGTGATGTAATCAGGTGTGTTGTTTATAATGCAGGTGAGGACGATGCAGGGAAGTCAAACTGTCGACTGAAACAAACAAACGGAGACGAGAAGCTGCGACAAGACAAACATCCAACGAGCTCACTGTTAGTAGAAATCTTCAAAATAATCCCTCATTCATGAGAAAATAAGGTTCAAGAAGACCTGTTTTTGGGGGCGTGTCTGTTTGATTGACAGGCCTGTGGTGCAGTAAGATTACAGCTATCGGTGGGCGGGACGTAGTATCGTCAGGTTTCCGATCAGATCAATTCGTTTTGTTTTTCCTGGGATTCAAAAGAAGTGACGGGAAACTAAAATCAAACTGACAAAGAGGGAAGAAGAGCGTACGGATGACTAAATACAGCAGGGAGGGAAGGACAACGAGGGACAGGTGAATTTAACAATCAAATACCAAACGCGGGAAGTGAAGTGTGCGTTTTTATCCGCTGTTGTTTCGTTCTTTCCCGCCGTCCCGCTGCCACATGCTGTCACATATAAAAAGGTAAAACTTTGATTCAAAGCTTTTAAACGTGAACACAGAAATGAGCAGAATCACATGACGTTAGTGAGGACAGACGAGACGTTGAACATGCGTGCCGACGTCAACACGTCTGACGTGGACCAGGCGAGCGTGCAGCAGCTCTTCAGCACCGACCTTGGATTTCAGACTCCACATCCTGAGATCCAGAGGCTGGGTCGGACACAGACACAAGCCAGAACGTTATCGTCATGACGACATCATGATGTCATCATGACGTCATCATGTCGGGCAGCAGGTGACGTGAACATTCAGACCTCATCCAAGCAGACCGAGCCGAGTGTCCGTATACTTTCGGCCATATGGATTAAATTATAACGCAGCACAGCCAGATAATCGGAGGTCAACCAGAAGCTTTAAATCTAAATCTAAAACGAGGTTTAAACGTTTGCTAAAGACGTTAAACAGGAAGTCAGTCAGTGTTGGATGTCGTGTAACCGAAGTACAACGCTTCATCACGGAGGGCGGATGAATCTCCGACTCTACGTGAACGCACATCGACGTGAACATCACACACCTGATTCCGTCGCCTCGGTCGCCGTGGCGACCGTCGGCCCGACGTCCCGATGCTCTGCGGCTCGTTGATCGGTTGTTTCCGCCACGGCCTCACTCGGCTCTTTGCTTTTTAAAACTTGAGATTTTGAAGGAAAAAAAAAAAAAGAAGCAACACGATCTTGATAACTGAAACTAAACTAAAGACACTAAGATATATTTGTCTCCTTTATTGTAGAGAGATGGTGGCGTACAGACAGGAAACACAAGACAACGCTGTCGGTAACGTGAAGCGGACGCTCGGCCTTTGTTGGTGCGACACGGATTACGTGTGTGTGTGTGTGCGTGTGTGTGTGTGTGCGTGTGTGTGTGTGTGTGTGTGCGTGTGTGTGTGTGTGTGTGTGTCCTCACCTGTTTTCTCAGCAGGTGAATCTCCCACATTTGGTCTCGTTGCTTCTTTCAGACCTGTTCGGGGTTTCAAAGTTTTCATTTATATAAAGCCCTTCACGTCAACCTGAACCCAAACACAGACTTCTCAGTTTGGTCTGAATCGTTCAGGTGCGACAGGTTCGGACCTCAATCCCAAACCATGAAAAATGACCTTTTTGTATTAAATGAGACATCCATCCAGATATTATCTATCAGCGCTGTCACTTCTTATGTCATTAACATTAATAGTACATAGTTAACTGTAATTACCCGTTCAGAAATCTAAAATTACAGTCCATATGTGAGGCAGACCGTTTTGAAGTGGTTCACCCAGGCGTCCAGCAGAGGGCGCCCTAAACAAATCACATTCAGATGGACCTAATTGCAGCCGGTATCATCAGCTGATCAGAAGAAGGTAAAATGAGAGTCAGGTTTTTCATCAGGAGAACTTGATGAATGAGTTTACAGTTGAGCGTGTCAGCGCCTTACAGAACGCAGCTTTTACTGTGAGGAGCTCCGGCCTGATGATCATCACTCGGAGGGAAGAACGAGCCGAGCGGCGAGCGAAAGAGGAAGTTGTGGTGGAGGCCAATAGAACCGAGAAGAGGAAAGGTGATCTGGTCCGATATTACTCATTAAGAGACGTTTTTTTTATTTTCTTCATTTTGATAACGGCACGACTTCTCGACACACCAAGAAAAGAAACACGAAACATCTTGATTTGAAATCTAGACATTTATTCATCAAAGATTTCACCGTATCAGAGTCGGTGAAAGGAACCGAGTGCTCACGACTTTTAAAGCTGTTGTCCTTGAACTCAGCATCGTCCAGCCCGGCTCGGTTCCTCACAAGAGTCACTACAAGTCCTCACGTTCGACTAAATAACTTTATTAAAATTAAACAATTCCTGTGTACCAGGAATATCTGACAAGAAATCATTAAAGACATGAAGACGTAACGGAGTTAAACCTCAACTCCGCCTGTAAATCAGCTCGTTAAGAGGATCATTCAATTAAAAACAGAAGACAGTAGAGTCCTTCATCACAGACAGATGATCACATCTGAAGTACAAAAGAGGTGAAACAGAAGCTGACAAAAGAAAAGTAAAAACTACTGCGGTTAAATCAGGTGGACATGCAAACCGAAGCGTCCGACGGACAAACAGCGGCTTGAAAAGTTAAATCTGTCCAAAATAAAACCATGTTTGTATTGTTGCGGTCTGAGCAGCACGTCAGACTTCTTTCCACATTTTAAGAGGATCAAACTACCAAAAACATTAAACTACAGCCGGAGAGCGCCGTTTCCATGGTTTCCAAATACTTAAAGGTTTTCATGTGATTACAGCGAGTGAACCGGCCTCAACGCGCTTTTCAGCCGTTAATTACCATTAAAAATAACGGGAAGTAACGGCCAGCCAGCGAAGAGTCCGAGCACCGTCAGTGAGGTCGTCCTCATTTCTTCTTCTCCTCTCCGACGCTCTTCTCTCTCCTGAAGGTTCTCTGGGTTTTCTCTCCCACCGCCGGAGGTTTGGTCAGCGTGGCGTTGGGTTTCCTCACCTCGGCCTTGCCGGCGGTTCCTCCTCTCTCCTTCTCCGCCGCCATCCTCTCCCTCACAGCTTTCTCTCTGGCCAGCCGCTGCCTCTCCGCCAGCTCCTTCTCTCTGGCCGCTCGCTCCTTCTCTTTCCTCGCTGACGTTTCTTTCTCCGCTCGCTCTCGAGCTGCTCTCTCTTTCTCTAGTCGCTCCTTTTCTTGGGCGAGTCTCGCCCTTTCCTTGGAGATCCTTTCTCTCTCAAGTCTTTCTTTCTCCATCTTCTCCTTGGCAAGTCTTTCTCTTTCCTTAGCGAGTCGTTCCCTCTCTAGTCGTTCCTTCTCAGCTTTCTCTTTAGCGATCCTCTCTCTTGCAAGTCTTTCCTTAGCGAGTCGTTCCCTCTCTAGTCTTTCTTTCTCTGCTCTTTCTCTGGCGAGTCGTTCCTTTTCTTGTCGCTCCTTCTCCCTGGCGATTCTCTCTCTTTCCTTAGCGAGTCGTTCCCTCTCTAGTCTTTCTTTCTCTTTGGTGATCCTTTCCTTTTCAAGTCTCTCCTTTTCCTTAGCGATGCGTTCCTTCTCTATTCTTTCCTTTTCAGCCCACTCTCTCTCCAGTCTTTCTCTCTCCTGTTGTTCTCTCTCCATCTTTTCCTTGGCTAACCTCTGTCCTTCCAGTCGTTCCCTCTCGTCTCTGGCTGCCTTTTCTTTGGCCAGTCGCTCCGTCTCTTGTCTCTCCTTTTCTGCCCTCTCCTGAGCCAACCTCTCTACCTCCGCTTTTTCCTTCGCTTCCTTCTCCGCCCTCTCCTTCTCCATCCTCTCCTTCTCCACCCTCTCCTTCTCCTTCTCCACCCTCTCCTCCTCCCTCTCCTCTCTCAGCTGCTCTTGGGCGACCTCTAGCGTCTTCACCTTCAGCGCCCAGGCCGCCTCCCTCTCCTCCTCTTGCTCCGCGAGGAAGGCCCTGATCTCGGCCAGTGCCACGCGAGCGATCCTCTTGACCTCCATCTTCTGGTGGATCATCCTGAGCTCCTCCCTCAGGGTGGAGCGCAGCGTGGCGCCGCGGACGGGGCGGTCTGAGGTTTGAGGTTAAACGTTTATCCATCAAAAAACTCAGCGCCAACACTCGTTAGAGGACCGACAAGAGGAGGTGTTAGAGACACACCAGACCGAGGAGGAGTTAGAGACACACCGTAGACCGAGGAGGTGTTAGAGACACACCGTAGACCGAGGAGGAGTTAGAGACACACCGTAGACCGAGGAGGTGTTGGAGACACACCGTAGACCGAGGAGGAGTTAGAGACACACCGTAGACCGAGGAGGAGTTAGAGATTCAGGGAGTTTCACCGCAACCACCGGCCTCGAAGATGATGAGACGACTTCTAACCGGGTCAGACGCAGGTTAAAGTAATTATATCTATGTACATGAATCTAAACGACCACCGGGCGTTCGGGATCATGCAGCCGGCAGGTTTTAGTACCTCGGGTTGTGTTGTTGCTGTCGGCGGCTTCTCTCGTAGTCTCTTCTGACACAGAGAGGAAAACACACAAACTGAGATCCGGTATCAAACCCAGAATATGTCCAAGTCACGAGGTTTCAACACAAACTTCAGGCACACGTTGGGGTTCAATACCTTCTGGAAGTTTAACATCTTGTTCAGGGGCGTCTACCGTCTCGTCTTCTAGGACGACACACACACACACACACACACACACACACACACACACACACACACACACCGAAGGTCCGATCAACACACTTGATGAGCCGGCCTGATGTTAAGTCAGTTAATTCATCGTCGAACCAACATGCTCATCCAACGAGACGCGATCCGAGCAACAGCTGGTTCCGCTGACGCCGGAATAAGACGACGAGAATTCAGCTCGATGTCGCCAACACATCTCTAGTGTCGAATATGAAGTTAAGAACGACCAACGGGCCTTGTATGTCGGATTTTTTTGGTTTTAGACCGCCGACTTCAACACATCCTACGACGTGTTCCTCGACGTCGACCAATAGGACGGCAGAGTGTATCACACACACCGCTGTAGCTATGATTGACAGCTTCTCGACCCTCCTCCCCGACGACACAAGAACTCAACGTTGAGGACGATCGGTCCGGATCGTACAGGTAGCAAGAATTTAACTGTACTTCGATTTAATCTGACATCGTTACCATCGTGAAAGACGAACATATCGTGGAGTCTGATCCTTGTGAAAGTTACGCACAAAAACATAGGCCACGCCCCCACGCCGCATAAACGGTACGACAGATGTAAGGAGTCGTCTGATCCCGGCATTAAACGCTGCAGCTGGAGTTTCTGCTCGACGTAAACAGACTTCTGACAGGAAGTGTTTGGATCACAGGAAGTTCAGAACGGTTCGAGACGAAAAGTAACGTTGAACGCAGAGATATTGACGACTTTCTTTTTTTTTTTTACTCTGATATTTTCTCTTTTTACGTGCTTTCAGTAAAGGAGGCAAAAGAAGCGTTTGCTCATTCAGTCGTGCAGAACACAGATGCAGGGATGGTACCTTTACTTCTACCTCTCTTCTTCACCTCCTTCTTGTCCTCTACGAGTGTTTAGAAGCAGACACACCTGTCAGGTGAGCGACGGTGACGGGGGCGGGGTTTTGAGGCACACACACACTCATTGTACAGTACCTTTTCTGAGCCGGTCTCTCCCGAGACCTTTTAACTTCCTGTCATCTGAACAGACAAGAAAGGAATTATCGAAAACTGTCAAGTCAGTCAAGTGTTTAATTTGATTTTAGGATTTCCATGTATGACTCATGACTCGTGTAGCCTAAATTATGATCGATAAACAACCAACAACAACAAAAAACAATCAACACAACGGTGTTTATTTTTGTCTTTTCAACCAACTGTTGACCTTAAAGTTGCATAAAGTGAAAAAAAAAAACCCAAAAAAACTGCACATACAGCGTGTTATCTGCACGTTACGTGTCAAGATGTACGATTAAAGCATTCATGTGCTGTTGCTTAAAACACAAACAGAAGGCCGATAAGTGAAGATGATCAAAATACAATAAAAGATCAAAGACGACGGATCAAACTGACGGTTTAAAAAACTGAGATCTACGAAGTGACAGTTAGTTTACAGGTTGTTATACATGACTTATATTAATGTTACAGAACACACAGGAGGAAATAAATATTAAGAACAATGCAGTCCAGGCTGGTATCAGATTAAGACCGGAAGACACAGCTGAAGGCAGGAAACATGAAAAAAATCCACATAATTTAGGCGATGAGCAAAGTGTTCGAGTCAAACAGCATCTTTAAATGAAGCACAAACAGAAAGATCCAATCTGACGCCATTTCTTCGGCTGCTGACGGTTAATTTTCCACCGAGTGTTTCGGTTAATTTTAAGCTGGCAGGACAAAATATACCGAACCTGTGCAGGACCCCAGGAGGACAGGGACGGGAAAGCATTTCAATAATAAATCTTAGATGCAAAGAGATCGAATTTTTATTTGTTTGTAAGAATACTGCCACTTCCACGATTTAAAGAGTTTAAATCCCCCAAATCACAGTAATATGTCCCATTTAACCGCAACGCAAACTAATCTGTCTGTTCACACCTGCACCAACACATCACGATAGTTTAACACTGAAGACGGCCCGTGCTCGTCTTCACAACACACACACACACACACACACACACACACACACACACACACACACACACACACACCGTCCTCCAGCCGGACCGGTCTACAGGACGTCCCGGTCCGGTCCAGGCAGCCTGGCTACGTCTCTGCTTCCTGTCCTCCTACTGGTTCTGGAGGTCCAGTATGACCCCTTTAACCTCCCCGTGCTCCCCGTCCTCCTCCTCCTCCGAGGTAGTCTCACCCTCCTCCTGCATCCCAGCCGCCGCCTCCTCCTCCTCCTCCTCCTTCCCCTCCTCCCCGCCCCGCTCTACAGGCGAGGACACTACGTCATAAAGGAAGGTGAAGAAGCCATAGATCCAATCAGAGCCCTCCTCAGCTAAAATATTAAGAACCTCCTCAAGCGACTCGGCATTCGCACTACCGCCGCCATCTTTGGTCAAGCCTGACGAAAGAGAGAAAGAGGAAGGAGAAAAACAAGCGGGACGGAGGAAGGAAGGAAGGAAGGAAGGAAGGAAGGAAGCACGAAGGGGAGGAGGAAATTATAAAAGCAACGAGGAGGAGGAGAGTATGAGTGAGAGATGGAGGGCAGGATGGAGAGACGTAGAGCAGGAGGTGATGGAGGACAACCGCAACAAAATGGGGAAAAAAAAACAAATGATGACGACAAGAAAAAGATAGTGAGTTAAAGATGACCCAGAGACATTAAATAAGCCTTTACTTCCTGTCTGCTAACGTGAGCTCTACGTCACCGTCTGCTGTTGTCCCCCTGATGACGTCAGTCGTAAGTATGAGGATCAATAAATTCAGAGTCTGATCCTGAAACTGGAGCAGAGAAACATCAGATTTTGGGTCAAATCTTTTAGGGAAGAGAAAAAAAACACACCTGCTTTACAGTCAAGTGTTCCTGAGCCCATGCGATGATTTCCAAACTCTGTAAATCTTCAACAGAGACTCTTGAAAGTCTTCAGAAAGTCTACGGCGATGAAGCGATGAGCCGGGCGAGGTGTTCTGATGACATCACGTTTCAAGAGGGGCGGAGCTTCACCGTCCGAGACCGAAGAAGTCGTCAGGTCAGGAGACACCAGCTGGGTTTTCTTGGTGTCACCGTGAATTCGTTCCCCAGAGTCAGACTGTCAACACCGAGTTCCACCGGGACCTTCTGAGCTTCTGTTCTGGTTCCGACTTCTTTTCTTTTCTGTCTTGTTTCACTTCCTGTCCGTTGTATGATTGTTGGCCCCGCCCCCTGATTAGTAAATCAGATGTTTCTCTGCTCCAGTTTCAGGTTTCCATGGTGACATCGCTGACGTTCACGTACTAGCGGCCACGTTAACGTGTTGAACTCAGTGATGATGTTGATCAGGAGACGACACTCGGAGAACAACAGCAACCGGCTCTTTACTGAATCTGATCCTCCGTTCTGATATTATCTGCTAGCGTTTACATTAAATGATCTACTGTCAGATATTATTTGGGTTTTTTTTAACAGGGAGTTTCAGTGATTCTTTCTTGTGTGAAGCACTGCAACAACATAAGTTCAGAAAAGTAGTTTTTATTATTCCTAGTTTATAGTTATAGGTCACTGATGAATGAATCCGACGTTATGATTTTAAGAAGTTGACAAAAAAAAGCAAAAGACTTGATTTTGTTAAAAGGTGAGCAGTGAAACAGAAACTTAAAGAAAGCAGCGAGAAAAAAAAAAGAGTTTCTCTGCGGTGACGTTGCCGTCGGCTCGATAGCCGTTAGCTACGTAACACAATAACTGAGAGAAATCACCGCCCAGAGATCAGAGACGGAGGCTTTAAAACCTTTTTCACAAACTAGAGAGATGCTGCTTTAAACATTCAATAAGAAAGTCACAAAAATCAACAAATGTTGCTCCACAATTACGTGAAAAGTCGGACAAATCGAACGCGTGTGAAGTTGCACTATGAGGAACGTTAGTTGCATCTTTGCAGGTTAATTTTCGAGTGTTCGATCACAACCGTGAATAAAACGGGTCCGACCGGTTAGTGTTTAAATCTGAGGACGCTGACACTCAACTGTAAACCACACGGACGGCAAACCGGGGAAAATGAAAAGTGGACTTGCCGAGCAGAACTTTAGCGTCCTCCACGTCAAAGTCTCCGTCGCCGTCGGTGTCGTAGGCCATCAGTTTACCTGCAGGAGCAAGAGGAGGAGAGGAAGGCTGAGGAACACACGCAGCATCCGTCGGTTCGTTAGTCCACCTCTTTAGTTCAGACTTTTATCAGCGTTTCAATTCACTTCTTTTTATCTGCAAATTTGAAAATGCGCATAAAAACCAAGCGGCAACTTTCGGGGCTGAAAAATGAAAGTTGCCAAAAACTGCAGTTCCTTGAGTGGCCACCGGAGGCGCCAAAAGCGAGTCGGTCTCCACAGACCTCCGTGTTCAAATTTAGTATATTTGCAGCCTGGTGCAAAAAAATAAAGTTTTCATCTCTGTAGCTAATTTCCCTCGTTCACGACAACTGTATGAATTTTGATAGAAATCACCATTTAAATTTTAAAAAAGACTTCAAATTCAGCAGAATTAAGGGCATGTCGTCCATTTTTTGGATCAGTCGGAAGTACGACTTGTTTATTCTGCAACATGCAGAATATAATAACACATTATAAAATATGTTGATATTTGTCTTTTTTTTGTCCCATAATAAAACGTGTGCGTACTCAGAAACGACAAATAAATAAGGCTGAGAGCAGCGAGTCGAAGAGCACGACGGAGGACAGGGTTCAGGGAAAAATAGTAACAGTCAGAAGAGGAAGGATGTGGTGGTGGTGATGATGATGTCTGTCTGACAGCAGCAGAAGCAGTTGAGTGGCAAAATTGAACTTCCTGAATTGTCTCCGGCCGCCGGTTGAATTCTTCTCGACTCCGCGTCTCACAGCAGAGTCACAGTTACACTTTATAATCTAATAGTCAAAGATAATAAGATTTGATTTGATCATTTAACGCTGAAGGAGTTACGATCCCCTGCAGGGAAATATGTTTGGACTTTTGTTCTGGTTTCTGCAGCAGAAATAAAAACCTTCTTCTACGTGAAACTCTGATGTGAAACTCATCTCAGACTGTTTTCAGTTTGTTTGTAGTTTCGAGGTCAGGGGTCACGACCTCTACCTCACCTTTCATCTACTGTTTGAGGTGGTTTTAGTGGCTGATGGAAACACAGCGTGACGTGATGGGTGGAGGTTTATTTAAATCTCGAGGTCCGTACCTTGTAGAACGTGAGAAAAGTTCATATGAAACTCCTTCGCTCTGGCTGCATGTGGAGACGACACGGAGAGAGAAGAGGAAGAGGAGGGGGGATGAAGACCGTCACAAGTTAAAGCACTGCAGGGTTAGCACAGAGCAGCTTCACAGCAAAAGACTTCCAGCTGCTGCAAAGCGAGAGGGGGCGTCTGAAAGGCTTTTATTGTGAAGGAGCGTTCTGGTGTATCAGGTAGAGATTTTAGTTGAAGATTAAACGATCGAGAATACATTATGTCAAGGCAAGTCCCCATGTGGATAGTTAAACACGTTTGTGTGTGTGCAAACCAAAATCAACTTGCCGAGTTGTTGTTTTTTAGAAAACTAAAAACCATTAAAATAAACATTAAAATCAGCAGTTTTTTATGTTCAGGTCGTCGTTCTAACATGATTCTACTTTCACCGATGTGTGAGGCCCTTTCACAATAAAACGTATTCTTTTTTTCTTCACTTTTTGCACTTTTCTGGACGTTGATGTTTTTCATGTTTTAATGTTTTTCATGCAGCAGGACTGAAACCCGTCTCCTCACTCACCGATGACGCTGTCGTAGTCCACGACGTCGAAGTAGACGACGGCCACGGAGCTCCAGACTCCCAGCAGAGCCAGGACCACGAACCAGGTGAACATGGAGTACTTAGCTCCTCCTCCTCCTCCTGCGTCTCCTCCTCCTGCGTCTCCTCCTCCTGCGTCTCCTCCTCCTGCGTCTCCTCCTGCTGTTGCCGTCCTCTTTCCGTTCTTACTTTCTGGCGAGGCCGTCTTCGCCTCTGAGGACAGGAACATGTGGACGTTAATAACTCCGTCACATCACCACGGTTACATCGTCCCTTCTTTTTATAACTGGGTCTGAAAGCGGTTCAACAACCGGTTCTGTTCTTCGTCTCCGAGGTGACGCAACATTAAGTGTTTAAACTAAATGTTTTTTCAGGGGGGAATTTTTTTTATTTTTTTTTTAAACTTGTGTCCTCACCCAACGAGGACACAATATTCTCAGGATGGTTTTTGGAACAAAACCAACGTGTAATTGGTGTTTGGTGAGAATAAGCAGAGGACCGACGTGTTTCTTCTCTTTCTGAAGAACTCACAAGGTTTGTGTTCACGTTGTGAGTTTGGTGGTTAAAGAGGACCACCAGAGACCGAGGTGCTGTTGACCTGCAGACAGGAAGCGTGTCGGAGACACAGACAGCTATCTGATGAACACAGGAACTAAACGAAAGGAGAAACCTGAGACGTCAGAAGGAAACACGTCCGAGACAAAAACTACAACTTTTAAACTGTTTAAAAGCTGCAGAATAAAAAAAATAAAAAATCGTCTCTGATGTGAAACGTTTCTGAGTTATTGAATAATGATTTTAAAGACTTCTTACAACTTCTGTTTTTAATGGCTGGAATCACTTTAAAACACACGAGCAGATATCTAATTTAAATAGAGATATTTGCACCTGATATCAAAATAAATGCAAACTTCAGAAATAAACATGCAATTTAGTAATTTTTAATTTCAGGCCCTTTACTGTACGTTTTAAACTTCATCCACCAAGCAACAAACTATTTTAAGTTCTCAGGGAAGACAAAGAAAGACAGGAAACATGAAGAAAGGAGTGAGATGTGGTCGACGGAGGCTGAAGGAACACGACTGGAATAATTACAATAATAAAAACAACACGTGGGAACTTTGATAAAACTAAAATAATCCTGCAGAAGGACGCAGGGACAATATGGCTGCAGCTGGAAAAGGGCAGGCTGACCCAGGAATAGAGCAAGAGACACACACACACACACACACACACACACACACACACACACACACACACACACAAAACACACACACACACACACACACACACACACACACACTCACAGCTGTCTGCTTTTGTATCGTCTAATTAACGGCCTGAAGACAACGTCCACGAACAGGCCGAGCTGTGAGCGAAGTCTGAGAGTGTGAGTGTGAGTGTGTGTGTGTGAGTGTGTGTGTGTGTGTGTGTGTGAGTGTGTGTGTGTGTGTGTGTGTGTGTGTGTGTGAGTGTGTGTGTGTGTGTGTGTGAGTGTGTGTGTGTGTGTGTGTGGTTGCAGCACATCAAATTTACATCAACAGAACAAAAGAAAATACAAAAAAATCCACCAGGTCTAAACTAACATCAACTACGACTCCTTTCAGTATTAAATATTAAATCATGAATAAATTCAGTCAGTGAAGCCTCGAGTTCACGAGTTGAGACATTGTTTGCTGACATTGTACAGAAAGGTCAGAGGTCGTGGAAGTTCATGTTTGGTTGGACGTTGAGCTGATATGTTGTAATTTTAGTCACGTAGAGTTTCTCTTCTCTTCGTAATTTAGATAACAGCCTCCGTCTGAGCAAAATGGTAATCGGTTTAAATTTGGAAATGGAAGAGGGCTTTTACTTTGGAATGAGGGCTTTTATTTTGGAATGAGGGCTTTTACTTTGGAATGAGGGCTTTTACATTTGGAATGAGGGCTTTTACTTTGAAAAGAAGGCAGCAGGTCAACGCAGCATTGGTCCTGTTGGTTCTTGCAGCAGACTGCAGCTCCAGTGTGGAAGAAGACTGAGGAGATAACTCTATAATGTGAGGTTAGCTGTGATTGGCTAATGCCGTGGACCAGACCATACCGGACCGAACCGTGCCGAGCCACATTCAGGTCCCAACAAGTGACATAAACAAACCTGAGGCCTTCCTGAGGCCCCTTCAGAATAAAAGGCCTGCGCAACACTCTTTGTTAGAAGGCTTTTAGTGTGAAAACCAGAAACAGGAAACACTAGGTTTATATGAAAAGGATGTTACACACCGTGCAAGGTGAACCTGGGTCTAATCAAGCTACACATGAGCCAAAACAAACCCCAGAACCGAGCCAAACCAGGTCAATCCATGCCAAACCAAGCTCTGGGCCCCGTCCTACCTGTCTCCGTGACAACGGGTTGCACCTCCTCCTGCGTCTGTGGGACTTCCTCCTCACTGACATCTCCTAAATGATCCAAACCGAGCCAGATGAGAGCCAAACTTAAACCGAACTGAACCGAACCGGTCCATCAGCCCTACCTTTCTCCTCGAACACGGACAGCACCTCCTCCTCTATCAGCGGCGCCTCCTCCTCTTCAGTGTACACCTCCTCCTCCTCCAGCTCCAGCTCCGGCTCCGCGTGGATCTCCTCTATGGGAGTGGCGGCGGATGGGGAGGAGTGGGAGGTGCCATAGTGGCGGTAGCGCTGCATGGACCGGCTCGGGTCTCAGAACAGGGCTGGAGGCGGAGAACTGGGCCTAACTGGGCCGAACTGGGCCGGTGATGCACACTAAACCACCATCGATGATACACAACTAATACTTCAGAAACGACCCGCCTTTAAGAACCAAACAGAAGCTACGGAAAAAATGTAAAAGGAGGAAATTATAAATCAAAGTCAGCAGAACTAATTAAAGCTCAAAAAGTAATAAATAAAAGCGATTAAAAACAATCCCAAAGACACCAAATTATTGAACTACAGCAGGAGAGCAGCTGGACGTGACTGAGGCCAGCAGGAGAAAGAAGGAGCTCCTCCTCTTCTTTCTCCTCCTCCTCCTCCTCCCAGCAGTGCAGTGATTGTGACGGGGTGCATTGAGAACCTGATCCACACTATTATTAGAGCTGACAAACCCAGAGACGCTCCATGTGTGTGTGTGTCAGATGCCAGAGAGGACAGAATAACCCACCGGATAACCTTGACACACTCACATATCTACAGGCTGTGGGTATGTCACCTGAATTAAAAGGGACAGTACGGGCCGGGCCGGGCCAGGACCGGAGAACCGGCCGGGTCGTGTTGTTCAGCCAATCAAAAGTGTTTCTGAACGACCATTCTTGAAGTAGGGAGGCGGTCACGGTGCAAAGTGACAGAAATAGTTGGGTAACTAAGAAAAGGATTGATTGGATTTGGACCTGATTTGATTGACAGGCCTGGGGTTGGAGTTGGATCCACCTCTGGCTCCTCCCCCAGCTCGTCCAAATATGGTCACTCAAAAAAACAAAAACAAGTAATATCCTTCAAAAAATAAAAAAAAGACGTCAGCAACGTTTCACACAGGAGACAATTAATGGAGAAAATAATCTGCAGACTGGTCCGTAAAATATTCAGCTCATAACTCTTTTAAATGCATAAAATTAAAACATTGCAAAACAATATTTGCCAGTAAAAGATGAATAAAAGACGTGAATCCTAAAATATTAAAGATTTTCAGAATCTGTTTAAAAGAGTCGTACACGTGTTCAGCTTCTCTGAACAAGAATAACGGACCATAGGTCACAACAATCACACCAAAAATTATTATTCTTTTAATGACCTTTTCAAGCGTTAAATAGGAGGAGCAGCTTTTTGTCAGATGGGACAGGCCATCCCATAATTTGGTCCCCGAATGTATCGAATTGAAAATTGACCTTTGCAGGTGGATGAAGATCTGAGACTTGACGGGTGGAGTAAAGAGTTTTAACCTGTGGATTTACTTTAAAGTCACTATTCAGGAATATTTCCTTCATTTGAGTATATTTCATTTATATATAAAAATACATATTTGAAAACATTTATAACATGTTGTTGTTGTTGTTGTTTGCACACTGAAGGCATGCCAGCTTCCTCCTCTACAGACACAACGTGAAAGCAAAGTACTGTTCAGGTATTTGTGGCTGACCGCCGGCTCTGTTCATGATTAGGAGGCTGAGAAAGTTTCTTTATTCGTTAATAAAGCAGATTAAGTGTAAACTATAAATCCTGCAGTAATAATCCCCGAACAAACAGTCAGAAACGGGTTTTTCCTACTTATTTCAAACATAAACTATTACATTTTTAAATGCTTTTATGCATTTTTTTTTCTGTATATTATGAAACATATTTCATCAGAGGAAAACAAACATGTGAAAGCACACTTGCGTCACTAAAGTCCTCCACAGACATACTTTAAACAAATATTTGATTTTATTCCTGGTTCTGTTAATTTTTGATCATGGTTGAAACAAGTATTAAGATTACAGAAACAACCTGAAGGCGTATAAATGTGTAAATAAAGAGTGTTTGTTCTGGACTCGGTCCTGAACCTGAGCTCATCCAGAAAAGTTCTTAGCTTGTTAGCTGCTGTTAGCAGGCTATCATTTGTGGTGGCTAGGTTAGCTTAGCGTCATGTCCATGACACCAGCGGTGGACACCAGCGGTGGACACCAGCGGTGGACACCAGCGGTGGACACCAGCGGTAGACACCAGCGGTAGACACCAGCATCTCGGTTTAAACTGTCTTCAGTCAAACTGGGTCTCTTAATCCCTCAGCTGTCCCTCTGTGTAGACAGCTGGTTTAGGTTAGTTTAGGCTGGTTTAGTTTAGGCTGGTTTAGTTTAGGTTTAGTTTAGGCTGGTTTAGTTTAGTTTAGTTTAGGTTGGTTTAGGTTTAGTTTAGGCTGGTTTAGGTTTAGTTGAGTTTAGGTTTAGTTTAGGTTGGTTTAGGTTTAGTTTAGGCTGGTTTAGTTTAGTTTAGGCTGGTTTAGTTTAGGTTGGTTTAGGTTTAGTTGAGTTTAGGTTTAGTTTAGGCTGGTTTAGGTTTAGTTTAGGCTGGTTGAGCCTTTTGTTTGGTGTCTGTGTAGACACCAAACAAAAGGCTCAACCAGCTGTTTTATTGTGTCAGAACGTCCAACCAGACTCCATTCAAACATTCCACCACTTAAGTGTGTCATGGTTTAGTAGAGGAGGAGACCGGGAGGAGGAGACCGATCCTACGGGAGGAGGAGACCGATCCTATGGGAGGAGGAGACCGGGAGGAGGAGGAGACCGGGAGGAGGAGACCGATCCTACGGGAGGAGGAGACCGGGAGGAGCCGACCGTGGGTTCCGGAGTTTGTTGTTGTGTCACCGTTAGCCGCAATGCAGCTTGAACCCGAACGATTCCGCAAATAGTTTAATTTCTCCGCGGACTGATGTGGACCACCATGTGGACCACCATGTGGACCACCATGTGGACCACCATGTGGACCATCACTGACGAAGGAAACAACCGGAAACTGTAGAAAATGAAAGGAGCATCTGTGAGGGAGCCGGAGAGGAGCTCGGAGGAGAAGCTGCTACTGACCTTTCCTGGAGTGGGCTTTGGGGTTCTTCCTCTGCGCCATCTTCAGAAATTCTCCGGTCCGGTTTTCCAGTTCAGAAGCTGCGAACTAACAAGTCGACGTCGCAGTGATTTTCACAGAAACACGAAGGAGGCCGCTGCGGGCTGTCCTCCTCTCTGCGATGAAGCTGGGACTTCACGTCCTCTCTTGGATACCAGTAAAGACAAAGTCCATAGTAACCGTGATTGTCTTCAGATCCCACCAATCACAGCCGTGAAATCAGACCGTGGGCGGGACTAAAGACGGGCTCTCGTGATTTTCCACCAATCAGGGTCCGGTGTAGTTTTCCCAGCGTCCTCCTTCTCTTTGGAAAGGAGCAAAAACGTGGCAGCAGAGGAAGAGGAGTTAAAACATCTGGGGGCGGGGAGTACTAATGATTACAATTTTAATAAACTTTATTGACATAGTAAAAGCCCCCCAAAAAACACATTTTAATGTAAAAGGACAAAACAAATTAAATCACATCATATGAATTAAATAACAATAATAAAAAAAAAATTCACACTGAAGTAAAAAAAAGAACAAAAAGATTTTATTATTAACTTCATTTATTTTCCAAATTCTTCTCACTTCCATTGTTGTTTTATGGATAAAATCATTAATACAATTCTAATCAATAACTCCCTTTTAATGCGATAGACCTACTCTCATGATTATCATCACTTATGCCACCTTCATCTTTTATTAATTAATAAATCAGTAGGTTTTAATAATTGCCTCATGTAAAGCGAGCAGCTCCCCCTGTTGGGGAAGAACCTTTAACAGACACATTCATAATAATAATAATAATAATAATACTAATAAACGTTATTTGTATAGCACCATTCACACAACAAATGCACCTCAAAGTGCTTCATGGTATAAGAATTACAGGCAGTGTTTCACATAAAAACAGATATAAAGGAACATTTAGAAATATAGAAGAGAAATGAGATGCATAAGAAACAGATAAAATGCCTTAAAATTACACACACATTAACCTGTATTTAATGTAAACAAAACAGATAAATACATTTTACATTTATAGGGTGTCATACATTAAATCAATTATTAATATGACATAAATATGTGTGTTTTGTCATTTGTGAGAACCGTTGCTTGGACACTGGTTTCCCTTTGAAGATCTAAAAAAATAAATAAAAAAAATAAGAAAAAAAAAATAATATATATATATATACATATAAATGTATCTTGTCTTAAATCGTACACACTTGGTTGATATTAAGGGAACATTTGAACACATCACCAGTCAACATATTTCAGCATTTCATGGTAAATGTTGTCTTGAATGTGTGTACAAGGGTTTAAATTTAAAGTCTGTACAGGAAGTCGTGGGATTGGGAGTACTGTAACGTAGTTTAATTTTACTGGCTGTGGGGGGCGGGGTCAGAAATCAGTGACGTAAGAGCATGTACTCGCCGATTGGCTGAATTGGACCAAATTGAACGCAGGTGCGGCTGATTACCAGCCCGCGCGAGGACGTTGATAAGTCTTATTTGAGGTTCAGCTGCTCGTGCCGATGCAAAGAAACGTTTGTCTCGAGCTCATGTCAGCAGCTGAACGTCGTTGAGCAGGTGAGTTAACCTGTGGATAGTAGCACCTTTTCTACGGTGGCCCTTAAAGGTCAAACACAAGAACATTTCACAGAACACACAAACATTTCAGAAACGTGCTTTCTGTCCGACCTCAAACATGTGTGGTCCTGTTGTTTGTGTGCTTAACCTTCAGGGACACCGTACTTTTCTGTGCTTATTAAATGCGGCTGTCTCTGTTTAGAGCAGGGGTGTCAAACATACGGCCGGCGGGCGGGATCCGGCCCGCCAGGGGGTCCAGCTCGGCCCGCCGGATGACTTTGCGAAGTGTGAAAATTACAGAAAGACGTGAATTGCATTTCTACGAGAATATGGAGGTTTATGAGTACAAACGTTTTGTTATATTTTTTTTTAATCGATCCAGTAATTGCTTCAAAAACAGCGTAAATGCGACGTCTGCTCCGGAGGAAGAAGCGCTAGCTGCTGGGGAATCTGCAGAGGAGAGCCGGGGCAGATAAACAGTGGGCTGATGTCTGAGTTTTTGGTCTTTATGTTTCTAGTTTATTGTAGAAAGACCTTAAAATAGGGTTTATCATCCAAAAACCTTCACCAGTGATGTAAACATAGAGAAATATTGTCGTTGTGTCTGCGTTATTATGCTATGATTTTACTGGTCTGGACCACTTGAGATCAAAGTATGTGGCCCCTTAACTAAAATGAGTTTGACACCCCTGGTTTAGAGGATGCCGGTGTGCTGCGTTCAAGTGTTGTC
The DNA here is from genome assembly GCF_022577435.1 of Embiotoca jacksoni. NCBI lineage: Eukaryota > Metazoa > Chordata > Actinopteri > Embiotocidae > Embiotoca > Embiotoca jacksoni. The sequence goes on from NW_027185431.1 coordinate 1,140,323, forward strand.
TCCTTAAACTACAGTTTATCCTCCTTAAAAAGATCAAAGTTACAGGTAATCAGATGGTAGGAGGAATTAAAAGTAACTAAACGGATGATAAAGGTGTGGAGTAAATAAATAAATAAAAGCAGATGGATAATAAGTAAGGAAGTATATTAAAAGGGTGAGTTTTCAATTTACATTTAAAAAGTTCAACACTTCTGTCAGTCTGTTGCTCCATCACAGGTAAAAAGCTGACTCGCCAAAAAGTTTTAGTCCTGCATGGACGTGGAAGAAGAGTACAGACATAGAGAAATCAGAACTTGCAGCTCCGTCCTTTGACCTGCAGGGGGCGCTGTAGTACAACATGTCGATGACTGGGAGTCATGAAGCAGAAGATCTCAGTCCAACACCTGACAGGTGCTCACTTGTACACCTGCATTTAAAGAGACAGGAGAAAAATCTGAATTTACATTTTTCTGCTTTAATGCAGACCAGAAAAAAAAAAAAATCACAACAAACTAAATCCTGCTTTTTGTTAACTGAATTAAAAAGTGCATCTGAAATGCATCACTGAGGTGATGGAGTTGTCAGCTGCCGGGGTCGAACCTGTGACCTTTCGGGTTATGAACTGTGTATAAACCTCAGCTAAATTTAACCTGGGTTCCTCCAGAGGGGCGGATTAAGTTTTTATATTATGTAAAACTGTGTCTGCAGAAGTGATTTAACAGACAATGTGTGATAAGCTTATCGGGATCCAAGCACTCTTCCTCCCGAGTGGAAGATTTAAACTTCACTTTAGCTTTTAAATGACCTCCTTTTTTGAAGTTCACACTTATTTTAACGCAAAAACTGTCTGAGCTATAAAAAAAAGGAATAAAAACATGCAGCAGATGTTTATGGAAACGCACAATAAATCTTTACGCCACACACACTCGTCCCTAAATAAACCTTTTAACAAACAACACAATGGATGACTTGTTTTTAAACTTTTTTTAATAATCTGGACTTCAGATATCTGGAAGTAAATGCAAAGGATTTACAGCAAAGCTGTAAAAAACAACAACCTGTAGTTAACGTGTCGAAGTCACACTAAACACACAGATCATGTGTCACATACCAGCTGTGATCCATTCATTAACCCCTGAACACACAGCTGACAGATTCCTCATAATCTCATTCAATTAAAATACTTTCTTAAATTGAACAAAAACAGAATGAAGTCTGGCTTGTAGATTATTTTTTTTGATATAAATAAATGAGTCCCAAAACTTTATGATGATTCTGAGATGAGGTGTTTTTTTTATTACCACCATCAACCAGTAACTGATAGCAAACACAAGGGGGCGCCGCTCGTACGCTCCACACTGGAACAGCAGCATGATGGGAAATCACTGATCCTGCTGACAGTTTGGAAGAAAAACAAATATTAACTTTACAAAAGAGTAAATATGCAAAACTGTTATCTGTAAATCATCATGTGACTCTGACATCTGGTTGTCTTCAGGTCAAACTTCATATTTAGTTTTTACTTTCAGGACACTTTTTTTTTCAATGCAATGACAGAATTACATCTTAACTGTGTTATTGTTCCACTTTATGATAATTACTGTGATTTTTAATGTTCAATATGCCCTTTTCTAGTTTTGCAATTTCTTTGTTTTTAAATCATCATCTGTGTCAAAATTGTTTTTTTCTGATTAGAAGAGGAGATGATTGCTGAGATAATGTCATAAACTCCATGACCAGAAGTTTGTGGACACCGGACCACTGGTTCTCCATCAGAACCTGCTGCTGCACAGAATTGTTTCTGTATCAGAACTATGTGCAGGTTCTTCCACAACAAACTGTTTAACACTGCTGTCTAAAAAAACATGATTATTAGTTGCAGTCTTGATCTTGATCTTCATCCCATCAAGGGGGAACTGACCCAGAGCCACGCAGACCGGGTGTCCACATACTTTTGGCCATGCAATTCTAATGAAAACAGTTCAGTGTGTGTGTTCTTGGTCACCACAGGAACGGGACTTTGGGTGTAACCTCGCGATACTCCCTCTTTCCAACTCTCTCTCTCTCTTTCTCTCCCTCCGCGTCCAGGGGGCGATCAAGCGGCGGGGATGATGGGAGTCCGGCCGGTCAGCCCCGACCAGCCCACCGACCTACCGACACGCAGCACCACCTCTCCGCTCCGCCGGCAACAACTTCCCACTTTTCCTCAGACAACCTCTCCGAAATAAAGAAAAAGACAAAAGAGAGCAACAGCTGGAGCCTCGAGGGGGACTTTTATATTGGAGGCGCGCGCATTCTTGTTAATTATCACACCTGGAAAAAAAAAGAAAAAAAAAAGGATGAGGAGAAATAATTAAAAAAAATAATAAGAAACTGCGTTTTACAGGATTAAAAGGGAGATGAAAGAAGAAGCTGCTCCCGGAGGATTAACGCGGCTCAAGTTGTGAAGATGCCGGAGGGAGCGGAGCGGACGGAGTGAGCGGCACCGGTGCGCACTTTCCCTCCCCGGCTGGACCGAAGCGCCACAGTCCGCGAGGAGGAGGAGGAGGAAGAGGAAGAGGGGGGAGACACCTCTGCGCTCCTTCCCCCCTTCACCGCGCTCCCTTCTGCCTGGATTTAACCATCATCCTCCCTCTCTGAGATTGTTTTTTTTCTACTCCTCACACTTGTTCCTGCGCTCATGGATCGGCCACTCCGCGCCTCCTCTCCGGATGGGACCCGGCGGCAGTGAGCGGGACGCGGCGGAGCGGTGACACGTCAGCCCCGCAGCTGGTAACGCAGGAGTTTCACACGTGAGTCCGTTTCTTCTTCTTTAAATCATGTTGGTTGAACTTTGACCTTTTAACTTGACCCAGAAATCACTTGTGTCGCTGGTGAAAATATCTCATTTTGTATTTATGTCTCTGGTGGAAATATTATTCATAATCCAGTTTGACAACACACACACACACACACACACACACACACACACACACACACACACACACACACACACACACACACACGTTACAAACCCCCCATTAATCACTTCCTCCCTGCTCGTGCTCCTGAGTGAGGCAAGAGGTCAGTCCTTAAAAAATAAAAAAATCTCAGATTAAAGTAAATTCTCCTTCATCCTCCTCTTCCTCCCTGTTTTGGAGCCACCCCCCCCTTCCCCTCTCTCTTCCTGGAGACTCACCGCTTCCTCTCGTTCCTACGCAACCTTATTTTTATTTTTTATGAGCCCTGCCGAGCCGAGCCGTGCCACCACTTTCCATTAATTAACCGGGTTTGTTTATGTAAGAGCGGATTCATGTGGGGCCGCTGCCTGTCACGTTACCCGCTGTTTACCGGGAACCGGTGATGTTCCTGTTGTTTAAATCACATCATATTTTTATCGCAGGATTCTTTTATTTGAGAACTATTTACTAACATTTTGATATTAGTGTGCTTATTTATAATATTCTTTGTGCATTGATGCCTTTTTAAATCTATAATATTCCTATAACTGTGTCTGTTTGATTTGCTTTATCATATTTATTCACGTGTACCTGCTGTTAATCTAGAATTTATCATTATTTTAAATTATTGATGCAGTCCGACCTTTGACCTCTCACCTCCCAGTCGTGTTGCATCAATATTCACAGTTCAGTCACGAGCATCAGTTTTATGTCTCCGCTATGACGACCGAACAGACTTTAATAAACATGTGATGGGAGACACGGACAGGAAAGAAGTATTGGTCGTTTCATTCTTCTTTTTATTTTCATGTAAATCCATAAAATTCAGAATTACATTTGAAAAAAACAAAAACTGTTTACATTAACACAAATAAAGCTGAAGTCAGTTTACATAATGAAACTTTAATAAAAGCTGTGACTTAGTATTCGTTCCAGTTAACCGATTCGTCTTTAAAACATTCAAATAATTGCATTAAATATTCCAGTTTCAAAATATGTGGCAAATATATCTGCAAATATTTTAAATGTTTTTCTCTAGTTTTCGTTGTTAAATGGCGGATTTGGTGAATCCATAATTTTGCTTTCTGCCTCGGCTGATTTAATTTCCTGTTTTAATAAACCAGCGTCCTTGACTCCAGATGACAGCCCTGTTGCCTCGTGACCTCCGACCCCTCCTGTGGGTGGTGGGAGTGTTAACCAGAAGTCTGTTTAAGGATGAGGAGCAGGAGGAGGGGGGCCACCGGGCTGGCACCTCAAGCTCCGCCCACAAACCTACCGACGGTCAGAATGTCAACAAAAGAATGAAAACTGGACCGACGAGTGAGGAAAAACTGAGACTTCAACCTTTCAGCTCTCGAAACTCCGTGATTAGTCAGCATTTTTTGTTGTGCATATGTGAACAGTCCAAACGAACTGAGACCGGTTCGGTTGGTTTTTCGGTCCTCGTTGTGTGCTGTGAACACCAGACAGACTCCGGCCTCCATTTATTTAGCCAGAATATAATCTCAGATTCTCTGGAAGTCACTCCAGTAGGAACTTTTAAAACCAGATTATAAATATGGATAAAATGCTGCTCCTGAGTCTTATAAGTGACTTCGGATGATTTGTCATCACCGATGAACCTGACGGAGAAGATTACATCCTGCAAATCATTATAACATCTGTAGTTATTGTTTGGCCGTCGTCGCGGCGATGAGCTGCGTGTGATTCTCAGCGCTCGGTAGGATTCATGTCGTTACAGCTGCACGTCAACGAGGGACAACACAAAGGAAACGCTCCGTTCTTTAGCTTTATTCATTAATAAACATCAAAACGGTCCGATCGAGCCTTTAAACGTGGCGCTCTGTTCACCGCCGGATCCTCAGGTGAACTCTGAACTTCGACCTGAAGATGAGTTCACCTGGAAGGTTTTGTGTCCAGGTGTGCTTCCAGTGAGGTCGACTTGGTTCTGCTCGTCATCTTCCACAAAACAAAACCCCAGCGACGCAGCTCCTGTAGCTGTCGTGTCAACGACTCGACTACGGACACACAACAGGTGTCCCGCTCGGCACCGCCTGCCTCGCATGCATCGCATGGTGTGTGTGTGTGTGTGTGTGTGTGTGTGTGTGTGTGTGTGTGTGTGTGTGTGTGTGTGTGTGTGTGTGTGTGTGTGTGAACAGCCCCACACGGTGCGGTGCTGTTTGTTCAGCGTCGGAGCAGCAGGCCTGACCTTTCCTGTGCCGGGCGCCGAGACAACAGGAGCTGCTGTTTGACGGACGAGGCGGCGGCGGCGCTCTCTGTGGCGCTCTGACATCAGTCTGCAGGTTGAAACCAGCTTCCAGCTTATTATCTGCAACCTTTGAGCAGGAAAAAAAACAAAACCCAGAGAGCTTAAAGATCCTCCCGAGCTCTGACGGTCCACCTCTCTGCACTTATTACTGATTTCGTGTGTCCATTTAAAGACAGCAAATTTCCCGTCCTGTCCTCATCACAAAGACGTTCTGCAGGAAACGAGGTTCAGATTTTAGTTCTCGGTTTCCAGAAAGTCTGCAGATGGAGTGACGAGCGTCGCGGCCTCGCCGTGTTTGTAGGTCTGGCGGTGGATCAGATGGTCGAGTGGCTCTGCAATGAGCTGCCAGCGCCGTGTGTGTGTGTGTGTGTGTGTGTGTGTGTGTGTGTGTGTGTGTGTGTGTGTGTGTGTGTGTGTGTGTGTGTGTGTGTGTGTGTGAGAGAGAGAGAGAGAGAGAGAGAATGGGAGGAAATAAATCAAAGTGTTTTGTCCTTAAAGTTACAGCAGAGTGAGATAAGTTCTTGTTGTACGTCTCGATCAGATCATCTTTCCAACATCACGTCATCACTTCCTGCGTTTTAATCTATTTTTGGTTTTAATTCATTGAAACTTTTTGGCTCCTTTATTGTTTCAATATTTTCAGTACCGGTCCGATATCTTGATTTCGATAGCAGTTGTCCTCATTGATACTTTTTTTTTTTTTTTTTTTTAAATAAAATCAAAGTTAAGAGAAACAGAATCCGACTTCAGATCTTTAGTTTTCCTGCGGTTTAGAGGGGGAGAGTGTAAACCAGGTTATTTACTGGAGCTACAATTAACAGATCTCCCATAAATGCATCACCTGTGAGTTATGGCAAGACAGATGTTGTGGCCCTGGTCTGATGTGGTCCTGGTCTGATGAGGTCCTGGTTGGCCCAGGTCTGATGAGGTTTGGCCTGGTATAGCCTGTTGGTCCTGATTGATCCTGTTCAAATGTGTTTGGTTCTGGTTGGTCTTGGTTGGTTCTGGTCTGATGTTGTCCTGGTCTGGCCTGGTTGGTATTGATTGGTTCTGGTTGGTCTTGGTTGGTTCTGGTCTGATGTTATCCTGGTCTGGCCTGGTTGGTATTGATTGGTTCTGGTTGGGCTTGGTCTCATGTGGGCCTGGTTGGTCCTAATTGGTCCTGGTCTGCCCTGTTCTGGCCCCCAAATTTAACTATCAAACATGAAAACCTCCTTTTTTGGGCGTGCAGTGGATTGGACCGAGTAAACACACGCACACGCACACACAGACCACACACACGCACACACAGACCACACACACGCACACACACACACACACACACAGACCACACACACGCACACACAGACCACACACACGCACACACACACACACACACACACACCTTAGTAGGTGTGTGTGTGGTCTGTTTTAAGGAGTTCGTCTGCCTTTTGTCAGAAACATCAAATCATCTTTTAGTCAGAAACTCAAACTACAGTAGAAATACTTTGATTACAGTTCAGATTACATCCTCTGACTTCATTATTGGTAAAAACACAAACCTGTTGAATGAGAATATTGATGACTCAGCACTTTTTGTTGATTTCCTCTACTAAAAATATTCTTAGATTATAATTTAATAAAACAATAAACAGTCGTAGAAAACGTCACTTTCTGATAGATTTCTAAAAAAAAATAAAACTTCAACATCAAAAGCTGTGCAGCAGTAAAATTAGTGTTGTTTTTCAAAGTAAAAGTATGTAAATGCTTTTTGTTAAATGTTGTAGACAATAAAACAACCGCAACAACCCAACAGTGATTGTTTAATAGCAGATCCAAAGGCAGCAGTGAGTCATCTGAAGTGAAATACCAGAGAGCAGCATGAGTTGACTTTAATAGAGCTCCGACTGTCAACATTTTTCTTAAGTGACTGTTCAGGGCGACATAAGGCAGCTTACAGAGGAACAAAAGAGGCCAGATATCTGCTGCCTGAAACTCTCGGAGCTCCACTCGTAAAAAGGAATCAAATAAAATCGGAGAATAATCCGTAAAATCCTGACGATGTTCGTTAAACCAGAAGACGAAGAGAGGCAGCAGAGGGCTTTTATTTTGATGCCAAAAGTCTCTTTGTGGGGACGTTTTTCAGGTGGATCCAAACTCTGTCCATCTGTACCATCAAAATAAACAATTTAGAGCTACAATTGTGTTATTGAGGGTGAGCGGTCGCCATGGCGACACAGTTCAGGTGGTTTTTGTTCTCTGGGTTTCAAAAGACGCAACAACAGACAGGAAACTGAAACAAAGTGACAAAGAGGGAAGAAGAAGAGCACACAGACTGAATACAGCAGGGAGGGAAGGACAACGAGGGACAGGTGGAACTAATCAGGGGGTGGGGCCAACAGTCATACAAAGGTCATGAAGTGAAACAGGACAGACACAGAAGAAGGGAGTCATTTCAAAATCAAACGGGAAGCAAAAAACCCAGACTGACCTGAAGACTACGAACGTACCAGAGACACCAAAACGTGTGGAACTCATCACCGACCACGTCAGGCAGCCAGCGACTCGGAGGTCAAAGGTCAGAGGCCACAGTGGGATGACATCAGGTGTGTGATGGAAAGGTGTTGTGAATTTTTAGGCACTTGAAGTCTGATTTATCTCCGAGTGTCTGTGAGGAGCGTAAATCAAACGCACCTCGAGCTGTTCACACGGAGGTGTGTGTGTGTGTGTGTGTGTGTGTGTGTGTGTGTGTGTGTGTGTGTTGACAAAAAATGATCTTACTTTTTTTCAAATCTGGAGCTGCTGCTGCTGCTGCTGCAACACAGCTGTGACCATGGCAACAGCAGCACCATGGTAACCAGTGTCACCATCAGTGTTTACTTCCCGTCTGGGACTCCTCTGATGATTTTGGGACGTTCAGCTGGCGGCAGAGAAGTTTTTCCTTCTTTTTTTTTTTTTTTAAAAGAACTTCAGTTACTATCAGACGTGGCTCGGAGGAACGTCGAAAAGATACGACGTGGCGTTTGTCCCGCCCCCGTCCTTCGCTGTGATTGGACGGCTGGGTGAAAAACGGCAGTTGAACAAAGTTGAACCTCTGAAATCGAACTCTGCAAACCTGAATTCTGTTGCAGTCGACCTTTTAAATTGTGTTTCAGTCGACCTGAGAAAACAGAGCAGCCCTGTGTGGTTGGTTCACCCGGACCATCCGCAAGATTAACCTTTGACCTCTCTCTTGTTTAAACGAGAAACGAGTCGCTCCGGAGACTCAATCGTAAACAAGTTAGTTCCATTTTCCACAAGTCTTGTAAAATTAGAAGTGTGTGTGTGTGTGTGTGTGTGTGTGTGTGTGTGTGTGTGTGTGCGTGTGTGTGTGTGTGTGTGCGTGCACGCAAGCTGCTTGTGATGTTTGCAAGTTAATGAGACGACAGATTTATTGGAGATTTATATTCGACTGAAGAGGAACACACTGTACATGGTATGTTCAACAAGCCTTTACCACACACACACACACACACACACACACACACACACACACACACAGCGCCGGTGGTTTATTGGCTGCTGGCTGTGTGGTCAGCTGACCTCGGAGACGGTTTGTCTACTTTGAGGTCTTGTGATTTATCAGGGACACACGGAGGCACTCGACCTCCTGTTAGCACCGCCGACACCACTGCTCCACCTGTTTAACACCCCCCCTGCACCTGCTCCCCCCCACCTCTCCCTTGTAGAAATCAGTTCAAACCAATCAGAAGCTTTTCTATTATTCTCCAAATTATTAATACAATTAATAATAAGTCAAATATATAAATGACCTTTTAAGTTTTTTTTGTGTTTTCAAAGCAAAGTAAAATATTCAAGAACAACAGAATAATAAGAATATTTTCTTTTAATTAAAGAAAAGCTGATTTTATTAATAGAGACCAAATTCACTGAAATCAAACGCAGAGGTAGAGGGCGCTGTTCTTGGGGACTTTTTGTGATGTCATCGTTGGTTTGTGAACGGTATGAATCCTCCAGTTCAGATTCTGTCCGTCACCATCTTTGCTAGTTCGGAGCGGTTTGGAGCAGGAAGTGACCATATTTGGACGAGCTGGGGGAGGAGTCAGTGGTGGATCTGACCGATCTGATTGGAAACCTGACAATACTACGTCCCGCCCACCGATAGCTGTAACCTGACTGTACCGCAGGCCTGTCAATCAAACAGACACGCCCCCAAAAACAGGTCTTCTTGAATCTTCTTTTCTAATGAATGAGGGATTATTTTCAGATGGACCTCCAGAAAACTAATAAGAAGGAGTGACTTTAGCTAACAACACCGAGATAACTGATGGACACATTTTATTCACTTTGGATTTGATGAGAGAAGTTGAATGGGAGTCTATGGAGCCGGAGGCTTTTTGGAGCCGACCTCTAGTGGCACTCGCTGGTATTGCAGCTGAAGACACTTCTGGATCAGAACCATTTTACAGAGCTGAAGCTACGAACTCTTTTATAAAGTCTGTGATCCAACGATGTCCTTGTTTCTCTGCTGCGCCCTCTAGTGGAGTCACAGAACTCCCAGACTTTTAAAAACCAGCAGAGTTGCTGACGAGGCACTTTCTTGCAGCAGAAACAACACATTCAACTATAAAAGATGCTGGGTATACCCCCCCCCCCCCCACCCCCCCGGTGCATGCTGGGATATGCTCCAGCCTCGTCCGGATCTCTGAGCCAGAAGTGTTTCCTGTATCAGAAACTGGATCGGCTGTCTGGGGAGGAGCTCGGTTACATCAAGTCCTCTTCAGGGCTCCAGACGGAGGCTCGGCCGCCACAGAGAGGACCGGCGCTCGCTGGTCGTCTCTGAGGCACAAAAAAATAGAAAAAGTAACGCAGGAGCTTCAAAATAACAAAGAAAGGAGCGACTGTCGGCCGATCCACCTGCTCCGCTCCGATACCTTCAAATAATCTCAGAGGAAACATCGGACCAGTTTTATGGGCGTTTTTAATTTTTTGATTTGCCTGTTACCGTCCTCAGCAGGTTTTATTGTTATTGCTGCTCTTCCTGTATGAACTCAGACAATATGAACGTTACTGATGCAGCGACGAGCGGACAGAAGAAACGACAACGGAAAAGGTCAAAGAAGAGAGACGACGGCTGGTATTTAGGTTTTTGGCGTCGGAGTCGCCGGCGCGGAAGCAGAAGAGTTCCCATGATCCTCTGGGGTCGTGTTCAACCGTCACATGACGACTTCATTCTTCTCTGGTCAGAAAACTGTTGATCGGCGACGGAGGAGGAAGACGAGGAGAGAGATGAAGGTGTTCGAATAAATCACCAGCAGCAAAGTGTTTTAAAATGTCGGCGTGCAGCTGATTTACTGCCGCGCTCATTTTTAATCATCTGCAGATCTGAGTCACATTTAATGTTTCCGCTTGTAAACCAGGCAGCGCAGCACCAGGACCACATTTCCCATCAGCCCCCTGGTCGCCCGCCTCACCTTCTCCTCCAAGAACACGAACCGATTCCAGAAATCATTTTTGTTCTCTTCCACAATCAACTTGTATATTTTACAACCTATAAATGTGTCATACTGAATACAATTTTATTGACATATAAATGTCTTTTAAAGCCTAATTTGATCAACTTTGTAATATTAATAAACAAAACAAAACACTGAAGTTATAAATTTACATTAAAATATAGAACAAAAAGGGATTTAAAAAAAAGAAAAATTCTTTCCACATATTCTGAGTCCCAAAACTTCCTGTTAAAAATGTGACAAAATTTCACAATAAAAGACATAAATTCACCACACATGTAGGACGAAAATAAGATTTACAAAAAAATATAAAATGTATGAAATTCTTCATGTTTTACATTCTGACTCCCAAACGTCCTGTTAAGAATGCCACAAATTTTGCAATAAAAGACAGAAATTATCAAAAAGAGATGAACATTTTATTTGATAAATGTATAAAATTCCTTATATTTAAAATTTTCTGGCTCCCAAACTTCTCGTGTGACAAACTTCAGCCCGCTTGTTTGAAGCAGTCTTAAAGCGCCGAGTCGGCGGTTCTGTTAGTGAACTTTTCTGTTTCAGGTTCTTTTTTTGTTTGTTTCTGTTTTATAAAGTTAAAATGAACCCGCGGAGGGAGAACGGAGGGCAGCTCCGAATTCTAATTTAATAGCACAATTTGTTTAGTTTGGTGTTCAACAGCTGACCTTTGACCTCGACAACACTAACGGTCGTACAGTGTCAACTTTAGATACAGCGCATAGTCCTGTGTGTGTGTGTGTGTGTGTGTGTGTGTGTGTGTGTGTGTGTGTGTGAGAGAGGCTGAGGAGCCGATGACATCACTTCCTGCTCTTGTTAGCGGCGAGGAGTCTGACGGTCGGATTAAAAATGTACAAAACAAAAACCCAAATTAAAAATTAACAGCAGCAGCCTGTCTGAGGCCGGTCAGCACTGCTCAGTGGGGAGGAGATAACACGAGGAGACGGCCTGTGTGTGTGTGTGTGTGTGTTTGTGTGTGTTTGTGTGTGTTTGTGTACCTGTGATATAACAGGCTAATATGTAATTTTTTTTCTCCCAGCTTTAACCTGCAGTAATAAAACAATTTCATTTAATAAGAAAATGAAAGATGCTCTACTGCTGAACAAATCAACGACAACAGCAGGAAGCGAATGATGCGAATGAGACAGAAGTTGCCCAAGAAGTGAAAAAAATGCACCAAAAGAAACAAAAATTCACCATAAATTCATAAAAAGACACAAATGCATCATAAATTCATAAAGAAAAAATACAAATTCCCCACAAAGAGCTGCAGAATGATGTCAGACAGGAGTCTCTAAATCTGGTCCTGCTTGTTTGGCGGTGATGAACAGCCTTCAGCTGGTGATGTGTGCGTGCGGGGTCGTCTCAAGGTCGTCTCGGGGTCGTCTCAAGGTCATCTCGGGGTCGTCTCGGGGTCGTCTGAGGGTTAATCGTCATCCCTCAGGACTGGAATAAGATGCTGACAGTTCATCGCGAGAAAAACATGAGCATTTATAGATCGGAGCGGAGTGCTAACAGGCTAACCAGCTACACACACACACACACACACACACACACACACACACACAGATGGGCTTTTATGTGGTTAAGATGCCTTTAAATCACATTTTAATATTTCATTCAGAAGAAGAAACACATGATTGTTTTCTGAATTGATGTCAGATCTGTTGTTAAACCAATAAACGTTCGTCGGGTGTTCGTCGGGTGTTCGTCGGGTGTTCGTCGCGTGTTCGTACATGTTTGTTGTGTGTTCGTTGCGTATTCGTACATGTTCGTCGCGTGTTCGTACAGCAGCGCTGAGCAGCCGTAGATTCGTTCCTGCAGCTAGCGATCACTGCATCACGGCAAAGCGTGAAATGGACACGCCCAAAAACGTTTAATTTTGCTGTAAATCACACGCAGAAGGTTTCATCTCAGTCCTGGATGACGTGTAACTGTCTATCTCACGCTTTGTGATTTACACATTTAAATCCTTTTGTTGTCGTCATTGTTGTTGTTGTTGTTGTTGCTGATTCAGCTGCTTTACAAACCAGGAAACACGAGACAGAGTACGTTGAAATTTAAACACGTCTGGGATGAAACATTTGACCTGACAGCGGCTTTAAAAGACGTGTGTGTGTGTGTGTGTGTGTGTGTGTGTGTGTGTTATAAGGCGTCCTTGAGGCTCCTGTGCAGCTTCATCTGTTTCCTGGTTCACCAGCGGACGGACGGACAGAAAACGGTCCGTCAGACGGTCCTGAGAGCTGCAGATCATCCATCAGCTCGCCTCCACTCGACGGCACGGCCTTGTATCTCTACTGTGTGTGTGTGTGTGTGTGTGTGTGTGTGTGTGTGTGTGTGCATTACAAAGAACACTGTAACTTTAAGGGAGGGTGGTGGTGGGTGTTTATTACAAGTCTTCACTGGTTTCTATTGTTTACTTCGTCCAGAAAGTCTCAATAATTAAGTTAAAAAAAATCTCCACAATATTTGCTCCAATTTTTTCCAAAAATTCCCTTTTTTTTTCCCGCAAAAAAACCCAAACACATCGTGTACAGAAGCCCCGCTGAAAGTATTACGGCATAACGTCTCCTTTCAAAATAAAACTGACTTAAACAAGTGTAAGTCACGTATTCAACGTATACGTTACAAACATACTTTTTTTTTTTTAAACTCAAACCTTTTCCTGAAACTGCAGCACACTGTTTCCCATGTGTTCATTATTGTTACCATGACGACGGAGGTTTCCTGTTCTCTTCCGTCTTTTAGGTGCGAGAACACGTCGGTCCTGTAGAGGGCGCTCTTATATGTTGGTTTGGTTGTCGGTGAGTGCGTCTGTATCCTCGGTCGGCGTCTCAAGGAAATCGCAACGTTATGATCGCAATAATTAATGTTAATTCGAGCCCTCTCCGGTATATTAGACACAGCTTGTAATTTAGCAAAATTCCTGCAATGTTTGCGTAGAAAAACATCGTGAACAGAAGCTCTGTGGGAAGTCGTACTTCTCGTGTTTGAAAGAATTTATGGCACTTTGATTTAATCTGACAGAGTTGCCATGGTGACAGACAAATACTGAACATAGGACGTGCCGTTGCGCTGCATCATGGTACGACCGCTGGAAGTGTTGAACTTTTTAAATGTAAATCTAAAACACACCTCTTCAGTCTCGCTTTTAAACATATCTTGATTTTATTATACTTACTTTTAAAAGTTTATTTTTATCTATTTGCTTTTCTTTCTTTATTTCCTTTCACACTTTCAGACCTTAATATCGTCTGTTGTTACTTTTGCATAGTTTAGCTTCTGATTAACTGTAATTTGTATATTCATTTTTAGTTTCTAGATTTTATCTCACTCTATTTTACCACTCTTTTCATCTATGTTCTACGTTTCTATTATCTAAATCTTATTCTAAATCTGCGTTGGTCGTAAAGTGTTTTTTAAATCGTCTTATTTTCCTTTTAATTCATTTTTAATTGGTTCTCGAATTTATTTCATTGTTCTGGTCTACAAGTTATTATTGAGCTGTCAATCATCTGTAAAGCACTGTGAACTGCACCAAAATGTATGAAAAGTGCTGTATAAATACAGTTTGATTGATTGATTGACAAATTGTGTAGTCTGATGGCAGCATAAGTTACGTACAGCACAAAGGCCACGCTGCTGCGCCGCATAATGGAATAAGAAATATATCGTGTCGTCTGAAAACTTCTCCATCTGCAGAGCAGGATTGACGCTGTAACAATCACCGTGGCAACACTACAAAACATCCCCGATGTCAGAAATGCGATGGTGACAATTTAAATGTTTCTGCAGTTTAAATCTTTACAGAAAGAGATTTGAATAAAATAAAAACTCTGGCAGCCGGGACGTGTTGACAAAACCGGAGAGGGAAAGTGTGGTCCTAATAGAAACTGATTTAATCAGCCACAAGGGACGACTGAGAGGAACAAGAGAACAGCATGACACACACACACACACACACACACACACACACACACACACACACACACACACACACACACACACACACACACACACAGAAAGAATAACAGAATTGAAGAGACAAGGTGGGGAGGACAGAGACTCAAATAGGATGAATCTAACTGGGTCGCTGTGTGTGTGTGTGTATGTATGTGTGTGTGTGTGTGTGTGTGCGTGTGTGTATGTATGTGTGTGTGTGTGTGCGTGTGCTGTGTGTGTGTGTGCGTGTGCTGTGTGCTGTGTGTATGTATGTGTGTGTGTGTGTGCGTGTGCTGTGTGTGTGTGTGTGTGTGTGCGTGTGCTGTGTGCTGTGTGTGTGTATGTATGTGTGTGTGTGTGTGCGTGTGCTGTGTGTGTGTGTGTGTGTGTGTGTGTGTGTGTGCGTGTGCTGTGTGTGTGTGTGTGTGTGGAGATGGGCAGAATCAATAGAAAGCCTATTAGGCTGATCAGCATCACACCAGGTTTGTGACTAGAGGAGAGGAACGTGCGCGCACGCACACGCACACACACACACACACACACACACACACACGCACACACACACACACGCACGCACACACACACGCACGCACACACACACACACACACACACACACACACACACACACACACACACACACACACACACTTGTCCAGGACGTGTTTTGTCTTTTCTTATTTCTCTGTTTTCTTCTCTGCAGTTCTTCAGTGTATTTTTCTTCAGGTGTGGAGATGCAGGTATCGACACACCTGTTTTCAACGCGCTGTTAGCGGCCGTGTTGTCCTGGTGGAGAACCCCGTTGCCATGGCGACCAATAGAACTGTAGTACCAGTAGCTTGACGTGTTCAAGTGTGGTCGTATTTTACTGTGTTCACGAGAAGAGTCCAGGTGAGCGGCGCCCTCTTGTGGTCGACACAACTTAAAGAATTTGAGTTCAGGAGTTGTGAAGTGTTTGCTGACGTTTCGGTTCCTGTTATTTCATCACATACGTTTGTTTCCCCCCCCGAGCTTTCATTCACATCTCTTGGCCTTCCTCATTGAACCGAGTTGCTCACTCTGACCTCATGACTTTCTTGTGCTGACAGGTGGTTGAATGTGATTCTTAGGAAGATTTAGAGGACGGTAATAAGTGAACCATCTCCATCCAGGGAGAAAAGCCAAGAAACGTGGCCTGAGGCTGAAAGACAAACTAGTAAGATGACTTTGTGATGAGAAATTCGTCTCTGACTGGTGTTTTGACAACGAAACTCTGAGATCAATGTAAGCTTTTGAGTGTAAATGCTTTTTAAACATTAAAAATGTAAAGTTTGGATTTTATTTGGCTGCCGAAGACGTCGCAAATTTAAAAACGTAAATTGAAAACCAGCTTTATTGATGATCGATGAGGTGTAAAACCAACAAAGACGGGATTTTAGAATAAATCAAGTTTATATAATTTTTCAAAACAGCTGTGACTGTGTGTTAAAAAAAGTAACTGATTCAGCTTCTCTGAAACTTTAAAAAAGAGCTCTGACCAAATGTTGTTTTTTTAAAGACTTTCTGAGCTGAAACAGTTTGATGTTCGCAGCATCATCAAAGATTCACACTCACAACAAGTTGGAGGTCTCAGTCTGTGACAGCCTCACGATCTGCTGCAGAAGTAGAGCAGGATGGATGGGTGTGTGTGTGTGTGTGTGTGTGTGTGTGTGTGTGTGTGTGCGTGTGTGTGTGTGCGTGCGTGCGTGCGTGCGTGTGTGTGTGTGTGTTAGCACGCGTGACAAAGCTATAACAGGGTGATGAGCTCGCTCGTCTGACCTCCTTTGGTGCTAAATTAAAATGAACCTGAATATTGATGCCTAATGAAGGAAGGTGTGTGTGTGTGTGTGTGTGTGTGTGTGTGTGTGTGTGTGTGTGTGTGTGTGTGTGTGTGAGACTGAGGGATGACGAGGCTTAAAGCTGGCCACTCTGGGAGATTACCTCAATATGAGTTTCGAGGGAGAGGACACACACACACACACACACACACACAGACACACACACACACACACACACACACACACACAGACACACACAGACACACACACACACACACACACACACACACAGACACACACACACACACACACACACACACACACACACACACACACACACACACACACACACACACACACACACACACACACACACACACACACTGCTCGGTGAGTTTCTCCGTGTCAGATTTTCTCTTCTGTCTTTCGCTGCTGAAATCATTTCTGTATTTTCAACCTTTTACTTAAGTTTTTTTTTTTTCTCCTTTCTTGTTAAAGTTGTTCGAATCTCTTTTTTTAAAGTGTCGTAAATTACACCAATTTTTAATCTGGTGACACAATTTGTTGGAAACAACATTGAATTAGTTGGAGACGTGTTTTTGAACCCAAAAGGACCTTAATGTTACAAAAATTGTAAATTCATCTTTCCCAAACAAAAAGCTCCATTTTGGATCCAGTTGGTAAAATCCTCCTTTTTCTGTTTCTCTCTGTGACATTGGCAAAAAAATACAACAACACCACGAACCGGCTGAAACTCCCCCGAGTCCCAGAAACAAGTGCAGCTGCAGTGCGTTTAAATATTCATCCGTCGTCCAGCGTGTTGAAGACAGGACTCTCTGAGAACCCGAGTCGGACCGAGTCGGGTCGGACCGAGTCGGGTCGGACCGAGTCGGGCGGCCACAAAAACCATCTTTTATTTCATCAATATTCACGTCAACACTTTAAATCTTCTGCAGAGTGTTCAGGGTTGTTTTCACTGAAGGGAAATAAAGTGTTGTGTAGTTATAAAAAAAAACAAAAAAATAAAATAAAAAAACCCGTTTAAACTAGCAGACTGAATTAAAAACGCTCGTAAACACGAAGAGGAAACAGCCTCCGAGTTTCCTGTGAAGACTGCAGGTGAAGCAGGAACAGCAGCAGCTCTTTGAAGTCCGACAATGTTTCAGTGTGAACAAGCGCCTGCAGCTGTGTGTGTGTGTGTGTGTGTGTGTGTGTGTGTGTGTGTGTGTGTGTGTGTGTGTGTGTGTGTGTGTGTGTGTGTGTGCGCGACACATCGGTACTCTTTATGGTTGTCGTTGAATTCCTGGTTCAGAACGGGTGATGCTCTTCATTAATATGCAGATTATATGCAAAGTGTTTGTCCATCCCCTGACTCCTGGCTCCGCCCCCCGATTCCCGGCTCCGCCCCTCCAACAACAGAAAGTTGGACCTGAAACCTGAGAAATAATCTTCTTCTCTTGTTTCTTGCTTTTTAATTTGAAAAAGTTTTTATTCTTTCCTGAGTTCTTTTCTCTCCCGCTGCACTTTCTCTTTGATTCTTTCTGTTTGTTTGTTTTTCTTTCTTTCTTTCTTTCTTTTTGTTTGTTTCTCTGTGAAACCAGTTGTGATCTTTGATGATGTAGTGACCTCACACACATACACACACATACACACACACATACACACACATACACACACACATACACACACATACACACACACACACATACACACACACATACACACACACATACATGCAGCATTGTTCAACCTGCAGTTGCTTCGAGCAGTCATTGCAATGGGCCACCTGTCAGTTGTGTGTGTGTGTGTGTTAGGTACTAAACAGTGCTCTAATAATACCCACACTTAACTTTGTCCCTTCATGGGAGTCCACAGAAGCATAACGTGTGTGTGTGTGTGTGTGTGTGTGTGTGTGTGTGTGTGTGTGTGTGTGTGTGTGTGTGTCCTGCTCGGTATGGTGTGAGAGTGGCTGAAACAACATCGCGGGCGAAAGACGGGAGGCCTCACGAGCCACCGACTGATAATTTTCTGTCTGTGTGTGTGTGTGTGTGTGTGTGTCTGTGTGTGTGTGTGTGTGTGTGTGTCTGTGTGTGTGTGTGTGTGTGTGTGTGTGTGTGTGTGTTTGTTTCAGTTTGAAAGTGACAGCTGAGCGACAGAGCGCTGACACAGGAGAGGTGAAACGATAGATATGCCGAGGAGGAGGAGGAGAAAGAGAAGGATGAAGAGAGGGAAGGAAAGAATACGTGGAGATGAAACATGGAGGAAAAAGAGGAGAAGATGGAGAAGATGGAGGAGAAGATGGAGAAGATGGAGGAGAAGATGGAGAGGTGAGAACAGAAGAAGGGCGAGATATGAAGGAAAGAGATGAGAA